>NC_090730.1:453234-455734 GCF_036898095.1 Palaemon carinicauda | reverse complement strand
GCCCAGTGAGGAAAGGAAACTTAAGGAAAAATAAAATATTTCAAGAAGAGTATCATTAAATTTAATACCTCCTATATAAACTATAAAACTTTAACAAAACAAGAGGAAGAGAAATAAGACAGAATAGTGTGCCCGAGTGTACCCTTAAGCAAGAGAACTCTAACCCAAGAGAGTGGAAGACCATGGTAAGGAGGCCATGGCACTACCAAAGACTAGATAACAATGGTTTGATTTTGGAGTGTCCTTCTCCTAGAAGAGCTGCCTACCATAGCTAAAGAATCTTTTCTACCCTACCAAGAGGAAAGTGGCCACTGAACAATTACAGTGCAGTAGTTAACCCTTCGGATTTAGAAGAATTGATTGCTTATCTCAATGTTATCAGGTGATGAGGACAGTGGAGAATATGTAATAAATAGGTCAGACTATTCAGTGTGTGTGTAGGCAAAGAGAAAATGAACCGTAACCAGAGAGAAGGATCCAATGTAGTACTGTCTGGCCAGTCAAAAGGCCTCATAACTCTCTAGCGGTAGTATCTCGACGGGTATATGTATATATATATATATATATATATATATATATATATATATATATATATATATATATATATATATATATATATATATATACTCATGTGTGTTCGTATAAAATGTTTGATTTATAATTACTGAACTGCATTCATACACAAACCAATGTTTCTTATCTATCTATCTATCTATCTACCTGTCTATTAATCTATCTATCCATTTATATATTCATATGTGTATTCGCACAAAATGGCTGATTCATCATCACTATACGGCAATTATACACAAAACTATGTTTCACATCTCTCTCTCTCTCTCTCTCTCTCTCTCTCTCTCTCTCTCTCTCTCTCTCTCTCTCTCTCTCTCTCTCTTTATATATATATATATATATATATATATATATATATATATATATATATATATATATATATATATATATATACACTGTACATACATACACACTCACAAACACACACACACATATATATAAATATAAATATATATATATATATATATATATATATATATATATATATATATATATATATATATATATATATGCATTAACATGAGTGTTAAATGGAGAGAAAGAGCAAGCTAGTCTCTCAGAAAAATTGCTGGTGCAATACAAAAGGCTATATATAATACTGGGAGATTGTAATTCCCGTATCAGAAAAGTCAACATAAAACCGTCCACTGTTTCCATTTCCACAGGCGCACTGAAACCCGAGGAAGATTAGGAGTAAAAACCTAATATGGGAAAAATAAATTATCATCCATTTCATGCATTTTGCAACAGATAATAAATAAAAGAAATGAAAAAAAAGATCATTAGATTAGAGAGTAGATTTATTCAGTATGCACTAAGGTGATTGTGTGTTGTTTTAATTATAATGCTTCAACAACATAGAATTCCAAAACTATATGGTCCTAATGATGTTTTTAAAGCTACATAAAAGGAATCGTAATAAAGTTGTAAATTACCTTCATCATAAATAAACAATTGTATTCATTAAGAAAATATTGCTTTATAATGGTTGTTTTATCTTACTAATTCTCAATGTAATATATTTACCTATCACATTAATACAATTATAAAATTGAATACTTTTACCAAAATGAAGGCAGTCGAACTAGTACGAAAATAGAACAAACACAAATAATAGTGGTATAAAAGCCACACAGATCCGGTCGCATTCAATTTCAGCCGGATCCACTGCAATTAACAAAGGGATCTTTGAGTTTTATTACTATATTAATGAGAATAATCGACACGTGCAGGGTCATTCAGCCCCGTGAGGAACTGACACTATCGCAAGGTTAAAGCTTTAGAGACAAAGTTCGGATTTCAAAATACAGTTTCTTGATTCACTTACGAAGGCAGTGGATTTTGAGGAGGGGAGGGGGATAAATATAAGAGCGAAAATCTAATGCAATTAAATGCGTCATGTGTTGAGAAGCCGTCACCTGGAGATTGTATGAAGCATTTCTGTTTTAAGCATTTCTGGAAGGTTTTCTTTTCATTTGATTGAAAGGGATTTCATAATTTTTCTTTTCATTGTTATTTCCAAGGATCTTGTTTTCCTCCTCCACGAAATTGAAGAGATGTTCCTGAATAGTTTTCATCTGATTAATCAATTCTGAATATTAAATTAAGTTGAATAAAAATCTCGGCAGAGTTGTTTCTCTCCAGTTTCCTCCTAATTAATTCTAAAAACTTAATTAATCTTAGAAAAGTTTAGTCATGCACACAGACAAGGAACCTCCATGTTACGCACATAAACGGAAATCAAATGCCCCCAGCAGCCGCTGTGGGCAACCAAGAAATCAATAGTAATGCAGGTTCCATTCTGTGAGGTACAGGCAGTGGATTTTTGTTCTCGTTGCTTAGTAACCAAAACAAAGGTAAATAGTTTGGCCACCATTGTAAGGATATATGTATATACTATTAGGTAGTTGGATGGTCAGGGTACCAG
>NC_090730.1:428234-445734 GCF_036898095.1 Palaemon carinicauda | reverse complement strand
AGATGAAGCTGAATGTTTGGTATTTGTATAGGAACATTCTGAAATTAGACCAGTGGTGGTTGGGCACTGTGTATTGAGTTCATCTCCCGGGTATCAAAAGTAAGTATTCGTGTTGGAACCTTACATAATCAGAGTGAATATAAATTAAGATTAAGCATCTTAATTTCTTCATAACCATAAGGAAAAGGGGGAATAAATAAAACTATGACAGGTATGTATTTCATAGTAAGTAGGAGCTGATTGAGACGCACAGGTAATAAAATAGAAATTTTATTTCACAATGCAGAAATTAAATAATTTACAGCAATAAGTAAAGTTCATTTACAGTAATTATAATGTACATAGAAATAAAGGCTTGCTCTTGAATCTGAAAAGGAATTTCAGGATTATTAGTAGGTACTCGTTTTCGAGGAACGCAAGTCTTTGATTAAAAACACATCATGCTCAGGGCATGCGGCACTTGTGTGACACTATGATATTTCACCTGGGATAAGAACAGTTATAAAAGCACTAAGTGTTTTTCGACATCACTATGAATCGTCGAGGGTCAACATAGGCACCCGAAGAGTTAGAGTCCCAAGTAACTCACTGTTCTACGCAGAGTTAGGTGCAGGTTTCATAACACTACCTGCGGCTACCACAAAATGTTTGACTTCGTGCACTTGTTTCGCATAATGTTTAAAGAAAACTCGCGAGGACTTCCAGCCCGTGAAGTTTTTAAGGCTTTCAAAGTCCATGCTCTGAAAGAAATTCAGAGATGATGCCACTTTTCTAGGATCATGACCAGCGGGTGTACTGTTCGGATCCGCTCTGCGAATGAAGTAGGTGATTTTCGCTCTTAATTGTTTCAGTGACAGGTCGCTGCCCGATGTTTCTCCTTTGAAGAGTTGGCCTCCACCAAAGTTTGAAGTTCTGCGAAGATAGACCTTGAGGCTCTCTACTGGACATAGAGAGGCATCCTCCTTCAGGGGGCATATTCTCCAAGGGCCCCATCTTTTGGTGGGTAATTCATTTTTGGCAAGAAACGTCGGATCAGGGGAGAGGGTAACTTCTCCTGTATCGGTAAACAGGATGTGTCCTTCTTCTCTTGATAATGCCACTATTTCGCTGACTCGAGCTCCTGAAGCGAGAGCAAATAGAAATATAACTTTCTGAGTCAGATCCTTGAGAGGGCATGAATCATTGTCCAAGTTGGAGGCGAAATGGAGTACCTTGTCTAGTGACCAGGAGATCGGTTTCGGTGGGGGTGCTGGGCGTAGGCGAGCACATGCTTTCGGTAGTTTGTTGAAGATGTCGCTGGACAGATCAATTTGGAAAGCATATAGAATTGGTCTAGTCAAGGCTGATTTGCAGGTTGATATCGTATTGGCTGCTAATCCCTGTCCATGAAGGTGAATAAAGAAGGACATGCAGAAATCAATCGTGATTTCTTTAGGATTTTTTGTCTTGACAAAGGAGACCCATTTCCTCCAGGATGATTCATATTGCCGTCTCGTGGATTCGGTCTTGTATTCCTCTAGGAAGTCCAGACTTTTCTTCGAGATCCCAAACCTCTTCTTTGCGGCTAGGGAGAGAAAATCATGAGATGAAGGTCCTTGATTTTCGATGATGAAGCGAAGACAGTCGACTTCTGTACTTGTTGAGAGAGAACTGGGCCCGGGAGAGGGATCAGCTTGGGCTGCAGCTCCAGGACCAGGGGGTACCAGTTGCTCCGAGGCCACTTGGGAGCCACTAGGGCCGCTGTCCCTTTGAAGGTTCTCAGTTTGGAGAGGACTTTCAACAGAAGGTTGGTGGGGGGGAACAGGTAGATCTTGGACCATCTGTTCCAGTCCACTGACATGGCATCCACTGCTTCTGCTTTGGGGTCCTCGTACGGGGCCACATACCGAGGAAGTTGATTGTTGTCGCTCGTTGCAAAGAGATCTATCTGAAGTTCTGGGACTTGGTGAGAGATGAAGGAGAACGATCTTGCATCTAGAGACCATTCCGACTCTATCGGGTTTGTCCGAGATAGAGCATCCGCTGTCACGTTGCGGAATCCTTGTAGGTGAACTGCAGACAGGTGCCACTTCTTCTTCTCTGCCAGACGGAAGATTGGGAGAAGCACCTGATTTATCTGGGGCGATCTTGAGCCTTGGCGATTGAGACAACGAACTACCACCGAGTTGTCTAGGGTTAGACGGATGTGGATCGAGGGCGGCGGGGATAACTTCTTCAGTGTTAGAAGGACCGCCATGGCCTCCAAGATGTTTATGTGGAACGTCTTGAACAGGGGAGACCAGGTGCCTTGAGCCTGTTTTTGGTGGGAGTGACCTCCCCAACCCTCCAGTGAAGCATCCGTGTGGATGTTGAGTGATGGAGGAGGGTGTTGGAGAGGAATGGACCTTTTCAGGGCCTTTTCTTCCGACCACGGCTTTAGGAGAAGTCGCAGTCTGTTTGGAAGCCGTCTCTTGAGGTCTCTTCGAGCGATGGATGCCGAACGTCTCCAGACTCCCGCGGCATCCTTTAGCTGTGCGCGAAGCACTGGGTTTGTCATTGAGGCGAACTGTAGAGAGCCTAGAACTCGTTCCTGCTGTCGTCTTGAAATGCGTTTGGATTTCAGTAGTCGCTTGACAGACCCTGCTATTTCCTTCCTTTTCTTCTGGGGGATGGAAAGGCGGTGTGACTGAAGGTTCCAGTGGATTCCCAACCACTGGAACTTCTGAGCTGGAGAGAGGCGAGATTTTTTCTCGTTGATCTTGAATCCCAGGTGTTCTAGGTACTGGGTGACTTCGTTGCAAGATTTTGCACAATCTTCGGGCGATGGAGCCCAGACTAGCCAGTCGTCGAGGTAGGCCATCACCTGGACGTTTCGTAGGCGGAGTTGTTGTACTATGGCATCCGCCAGTTTTGTGAAGATCCGAGGAGCCACGTTGAGGCCGAAGGGCATGGCCCGGAAGGCGTAGCTTTTCCTTTGGAGTCGAAATCCTAGGTAGGAGGAAGCGTGATGGTTCATTGGAACATGCCAGTAGGCATCCGCCAGGTCTATGGAGACCGTGTAGGAACCTCGAGGCAGAAGGGTCCTTATTTGTTGAAGCGTCAGCATCTTGAATTTGTCGTTCGCTATGAACTTGTTGAGGGGGGATAAGTCCAGAATGACTCTGAGTTTGTCTGAGTCCTTCTTGGGGACACAAAACAGTCTCCCTTGGAACCTGGTGGACTTTACCTTCCTTATCACCTTCTTGTTCAAGAGGTCTAGAACATATTCTTCCAGAAGGGGGGTTGATTGTTGGAAGAATTGCTGGAAGATTGGGGGTGGTTGAGTCCAACTCCAGCCTAGACCCTTCTTGACGATGCTGTGCGCCCAGGGATCGAAGGTCCAACGATCCTGGAATTGGCGGAGTCTTCCTCCCACCGGAAGCACTTCATTGCTTCTGGTGTCCCGAGGGCTTACTGCCTCGGCCGCTAGCTCCCTTTCCTCCTCTGCCTCTGGAGGGACGGCGAGAGGCGTCTTTGCTTGCACCCCTGTATGAGCCTCTACCTTTGGCACGAAAGGTAGTTGACTGTTGCTCGAAGGCAGGGGTGAAGACCGGTGACTGTGACAACACCGGTTGGGGGACCAATTGAAAGGTCTGTTGTGGTTGGGCAACCACTTGGGAGGTAGCGGGTCCCGGAAACTGACGTCTTTGTTGACGTTGCTGGGGTTTTTGCTTTTGGGATTTCCTCTTAGGTTGAGGTCCGTCGTCCTGAGAGGGTTTCCTTTTTCTGGACATGCCCCACTTGTGGAGAAGGTTCCTATTCTCCGTGGCGGCTCTGTCAGTGATTTCCTTCACAAGGTCAGAAGGAAAGAGGTGTTTTCCCCAGATGTTGGAGGAAATCAGCCTCCGGGGTTCGTGTTTCACGGTGGCACCAGCAAACACGAATTCACGACAGGCTCTTCGAGCCTTTATGAAGTGGTACAAGTCCTTCATTACGGTCATCAAGTGGGATTTGGAGAGTACCATGTAGTGGTCTGGTACTCTGGTGTCACAGGCCATAACTTCGAGTTGGACTTGATGAGATAGGGATGCTGCAAGCCTCTCCTTCGTATCTTGTTCCCGACGAAGGAGGTGATCGTTGAGCTTAGGGAGGTCTTCATTAAACTGACGTCCGGCGACGTCAGGATCGAGCCTTCCCACGACGAAAGTATGTTGGACATCTTTCCAGTGTCGAGCGTCAGGGGGGGTCACTATGGAGAAGGGCCTGCACTCCTCCAATGCAGGGCAGGCTTTCCCTTCATCCGCAGCTTTAAGGCATGCAGCTAAGGCCTTTTCCAAGAATGGAAGAACCGCACTTTCAGGTGCAACATAAGTAGGGTGCTTCTTGCTCAGGGCCGGAAGCTTAGAGCAGGTAAAGCCTCTACTCTTGAATGCGGCAGCTAGCATAGCCTGGGCCTTTGCGAGATCGAACACTATCTCTTCCTTAGGTTCGGTCTCTTCCTTCGAGGCAGGTTCGGAACGAAGACGGACGTAACAGTCCGGGTAGGCCTCAAAGTTTGGGAAGAACTCCACGTCTTCCAAAGGGACCGTGCCGTTCTTATCACTGACGAAGATCCTGCCGATCGCAATAACCATATGCTCAGCATACCTCCACGGGTTGGCATGTGAGCAAGCGGGGAGATCCTTAACCGAAATCCTTTTCGGTTCTCTGGATCCCATCATGGACCTGATGAACTCCTGGTTCTCCTTCAGCCTGTCGAGGAGGTAGACTGAATAGACATTTCCGACGGTGTAGGAGTAGGAGCGGGGATGGAAGGAGGAGCAACCTCTTGCTCCGACTCGGCGTATTCCACCTTGTCTTCTTCATCTTCGGCTCCTTGAGCCATAAGCGTTTTCTCCGTGTCTTCCGAGACATCCGAAATCTGTTCGTCATCTTCGGAATCCAAACGGCACTCGTGCATGGACTGAGCCATGACTACATCAGGTTCCACTGTAATTTGGACAGTGGGGATCACGTCTTTGGGTATCACTGAATCAGGGGAGGCCTTAGGGAACAAAAGTGACCTCAATTCTTCGGTGGCCAGGTAAGGTCCGGTGGCATTTTTCTGGAAGCCACGCACCCACTTGCGTAGCTTTTCACGAGAAATGTCTCTGACCTCCGCTGAGGGAGGGTTATGGAAGGCTTCAACTAGGTGAGCCTGACAGACCGTACAGTTCAGTGGATTCCAAAACTTCAAATCCCCTTTCTTGTCTGCACAAGGGGCGTGAGTCCTGCAAGCCGTATGCCCGTAAAACTGCGGGCGTTTCACAGCGCAGAAGGCGAAATCACACTTCATCTGCTCCTCCTGTGGAAGAAAGAGAAAATGAGTATGGGGGAGTCATAAGAATGGCTCTTAAACTAAGTTAATATTAATTATTAATTTTAACTTAAAGAAGGGTGTGATGCATAGAGATTGAAATAGTAAAGGAGAACATACTCCATGCATCTCGCCCGGCTGGTTACCGTAAGCTTGGTCCTTGGATAATCCGAGCGACCGAAGGCACCGGATATAATTCCTTAGAGTTCCATAGGATAATGGAATTCCGTGGAAAAAACCCAAGGGCAAGATTGGGACCGAGATCATTCGGTCTCAAGCTAGGGGCTAGAAGGCCTCCTTTTAAGGTAACTGCTTCTGGCAACCAGCCGTGCTAAGATGCACGCAGCATGCTGGAATTTAGAAGAATGCAAAGAGACAGCATGATCACTAACAGAACAGTACCAAGGTACTGATCTTAATAGTAGAAACAGTCTATCTGTTTGCGGTATAGGGCTATCATTGTCATATGATAGCTAGAAGAAGGGGGTGCAAGTATTCTTGACGCCTCCGGGGGTATCCGGCAAGCCGCCGGCATGCCGGAGTTCGCTCCGGCAGAGATTCTGGCATTAGGACAGACAATGTTTAAAGTCAGTCATATACCAGGTTGGCGGCCGCCGGTACAACGGCGGCACGCCGGCAGGGGAGCGGCGGCTCCGGCAGTCGGAGGATACCGGATTGGTGACTGGGATAAGGATGGTTAAAGCGGGTACCGGGTTGCCGGCAGTAGATGCCGGCACTCCGGCGGCCGACCGGCGAGCGGACGACAAGCTAGGAGGAGGAGAGCCACCGGTAGTAGCCGGCGGCAGTCGGCAGTCCCCCGGTACACGGGGGGCTGGCGGCAAGGTAGGGAGAGTCACCAAGGTAGGAGGCAGGTATTGCCGACAGTAGAGGCGGCAAGAGACCGGCACCCGGATAGGGAGAGAGACAGGGGGGAGGGAAGGAATGCAGGAAGTTCCGTCATGGACTCCGGACATCCCCCCCTCCCCTGAGAGGGTGTACCCATGATAGAGGCAGGCTCTAACATCCAGGAGCAGGGGTCACTGAGGACCGGGAGCAAGGTAGCCCAAGGGAGGGCTAGGGGACACCCAAAGGGGGGGGGAGACTCCCATATGCAGAACCATTCTAGCAACTAACCCCATAGGACACTATGAAGGTATATGTACCAGAGCGGACTGCACATGGAAGCTCGGGTAGCCCTACTACTCCACCCTAAG
Organism: Palaemon carinicauda; assembly: GCF_036898095.1. Taxonomy (NCBI): domain Eukaryota; kingdom Metazoa; phylum Arthropoda; class Malacostraca; order Decapoda; family Palaemonidae; genus Palaemon; species Palaemon carinicauda. The sequence continues at coordinate 439,206 of NC_090730.1, read as the reverse complement.
GAGGAGTTGTAGGACAGGGGACAGATGGGTATAGACTAACCTAAGCATAGGCTAGGCTATACAAGAGATAGGTGGGGAAGGGAGAAGAGAGAAGTCTTCCAAGGAAGGGTTTCTGTACCAGAGCGGCCACTAGGGAAAGGGAGGACACTCCCTAACCTAAGATAAGGCAGATCGGCTAAAACGGTACATGAGTACAGTTTCAGCATGGAACAGAGAAACCTTCCTAACCCAACCTAGAGCAGGGCTAAAAGTCCTGAACTAGGAAAGGAAGAAGACATATCGCTATGGCAGGAAAGTCATAGACAATCCTAGCCATAGAGGTAGGGCTAGCCTAACCTCACTCTCGGACGCAACCCTGAGGGAGGTTCATTCCCTTAGGGAGGACAGAGAGGCGATATATACTCTATTAGACATTTGATCCCTTTACTCAGAAAAGGAATCAAGGCTAATTAGAGGGAATGCCAAGGCAGGGGATGAAGGAAGCATATAGGGGTCCTACAAGTAGGTTAGGCTAGAAAGAGTCACTGACTAGCCTATCCCCTATATGGTCCCTGAAGGCGAAAACATTTGCATCACTGTCAAAAGTATTGTAAAATAATGCCACTATCTTCATAACTTAGCCTAGGATCACTAATAAATCATGCATGAACACTTGTATGTAGGCTCCTGGCCTGGGGGCTATAGTAGCCGACTGGTATGAGGTCAATCGATGACCGATAAAAAGCGTCGAAACACGATATAAAAGTTCCTAGCTATGAAGACTAAATAAACTAATGTATTCGATTAGTAAATAAGGCCGGAAGCGTTGTTGTGGCTAACTAAATAAGGCATGCATAACAACAACGACGCCATAAAATGGCGGGTCCGGTAGAGGCACAGCTCTGCCACAAAACAGCAATTATCTCGGAAAGTAATATTTACTTTACGGCCAGAGCTTAATTAAACAATACTGGAACCTTGTACTCAACTTTCCAGAAGAAGGCGAGGCTGAAGGTAACGACATAACGAAGATGCAAAACGATAAAGGTAACACAGGGAAAATCCGTCTAAGTAGGGCAGCTACTAAACAAAGGATGAAGACGGGCGTGACGTCATTTGAGCAATGGCGCCCGTTTGTTTACGTCTCGAGTATCAGTAGTAGCCACGAGTGAGATTGGCTGTGGAGCGGCTCCCAGCTATTCTCAGCCCTTACACACCGAAGCATTAACTCTGTTCGGGGTGAAGATAGCTATGTGGCGCGTTCAGACATGCGTCCCCTGTTGATATACGATGTCTTAAAGGGAAACCTTTGAGATACTCGCTCCAGAAGTTAGAATTCTGTGATAACCTGTGGTTAAATTCTCTGGGAATATCTTAGTAGTCTTATACCCAAGGAAGCTACCAAAAAGGAACCTTCCATCAGGACGCCATGGCTTGAGCCCAAAAAAGTATACATCTTCTAAATAGTAATATGCGTCTACAAAATAAATCAAAACTTTGTGATCTAAAGTAATAATTACGTTTTAATCTCTTTGTGCTAACGTAAGTAATTATATTTCCAACAGGGAAGGTAAATATATTCTGCCGAGTTCAGCAGTTTCACATCCACTCTAAAGGAAAGGACTCTCAAAATTCTAAAATCTTGGAGGCACCTTTGCAATATTCAGCGAAGAGGGCACTGTCAGAGGCAAAAGGATTTCCTAATACCGACGATCCAGAAATACTGTGTAAAGTAAGGTCAAAGTGTCAACGTGACAATAATCTTAAGGTTACATCCAACTTCCCTGGAATATATGTATGAAAAAACCTATCAATTGAGAACTGTCAAAGGTCTTTTTTTTATGTAAGCCAGACAAAAATTCTTACAACTTTAATACCAAGGCAACTTTTTTCAGATAAAGGATGTTATAAATAGATCATGAATAGATGCTACAAGCATTATCATTTATATGAGAATAAATAGATCATACAATAGGTGCCCGCGAACACGTGCACGTGTACACAGACAAACAGACACACACCAACCAACATACATACACACACATATATATATATATATATATATATATATATATATATATATATATATATATATATATATATATATTACACATTAATGCAGCAACATCAGAGAGGAAATAAGGAAGAACATGTATAAATTTTGCACACAGCTTCAGAATTCCAATAAGGTCAACAAAGATATAATTCTCTCTAACAATATGGACAATAATAAGCAGATTTCTTTAGAAGATTCCTCACTTATGGAGTAAAATAGAAGGCACCATCTGAAAGAGTATTGCTTTAAGTCTACAACCGCACTATCTTACTAACTGCTTTTGCTATAACAAAAAAGCCATGCCTCGTCTACCCATGGAGTCTACAACCGATGTAATTCACATATTCAGATGGTCATAAGGGAAGTGTAAGCCTCTAAATATATGTAAAACTGCAAAACTGGCCACGTGATGACAAGCTTCAGGAGGAGACTTCAAGCACACACCAATAAAGGGGCCATATATCAACATGTTATTCAAGTACACTGCAATAAAGAGGCCATATATCAACATGTCATTCGAGCACACTGCCAAAAAGGGGCCATATATTAGCATGTCATTCAAGTACATGGCAATAAAGAGGCCATTATCAACATGTCATTCCACCACACTGCCAAAAAGAGGCCATATATCAGCATGTCATTCAAACACACTGCAATAAAGGGGCCATATATCAGCATGTCATTCAAACACACTGCAATAAAGGGGCCATATATCAGCATGTCATTCAAACAACTGCAATAAAGGGGCCATATATCAGCATGTCATTCAAACACACTGCAATAAAGGGGCCATATATCAGCATGTCATTCAAACAACTGCAATAAAGGGGCCATATATCAGCATGTCATTCAAACACACTGCAATAAAGGGGCCATATATCAGCATGTCATTCAAACACACTGCAATAAAGGGGCCATATATCAGCATGTCATTCAAGCACATTGCAACAAAGTAACTACATATCAACATGTTATTCCAGCACACTGACAAAAAGGGGCCATATATCAGCATGTCATTGAAGTACACGGCAATAAAGAGGTCATATATCATGTCATTCCAGCACACTGCCAAAAAGGGGCCATATATCAGCATGTCATTGAAGTACACGGAAATAAAGAGGTCATATATCATGTCATTCCAGCACACTGCCAAAAAGGGGCCATATATTAGCATGTCATTGAAGTACACGGCAATAAAGAGGTCATATATCATGTCATTCCAGCACACTGCCAAAAAGGGGCCATATATTAGCATGTCATTCAAGTACATGGCAATAAAGAGGTCATATATCATGTCATTCCAGCACACTGCCAAAAAGGGGCCATATATCAGCATGTCATTGAGGTACACGGAAATAAAGAGGTCATATATCATGTCATTCCAGCACACTGCCAAAAGGGGCCATATATCAGCATGTCCTTGAAGTACACGGCAATAAAGAGGTCATATATCATGTCATTCCAGCACACTGCCAAAAAGGGGCCATATATCAGCATGTCATTGAAGTACACGGAAATAAAGAGGTCATATATCATGTCATTCCAGCACACTGCCAAAAAGGGGCCAAATATCAGCATGTCATTTAAGTACACAGCAATAAAGAGGCCATATATCAACATATCATTTCAGCCACACTGCCAAAATGAGGCTATATATCAGAATGTCATTCAAGCGCACTGCAATAAAGGGGCCTTATATCAGCATGACATTCAAACACACTGCAATAAAGGGGTAATATATCGGCATGTCATTCAAGCTCACTGCAATAAAGGGGCCTTATATCAGCATGACATTCAAACACACTGCAATAAAGGGGTAATATATCGGCATGTCATTCAAGCACACTGCAATAAAGGGGCCATATATCAGCATGATATTCAAACACACTGCAATATAGGGGTAATACATCAGCATGTCATTCGAGCACACTGCAATAAAGAGGCCATATATCAGCATGTAATTCAAGCACACTGCAATAAAGGGGCCATATATCAACATCTAATTCAAGCACACTGCAATAAAGTGCCATAATATCAGCATGTCATTCATGCGCACTGCAATAAAGCGGCCATATATCAGCATGTCATTCGAGCACACTGCAATAAAGCGGCCATATATCAGCATGTCATTCGAGCACACTGCAATAAAGTAGCCATAATATCAGCATGTCATTCAAGCACACTGCAATAAAGCGGCCATATATTAGCATGTCATTCGAGCACACTGCAATAAAGTAGCCATAATATCAGCATGTCATTCAAGCACACTGCAATAAAGCGGCCATATATTAGCATGTCATTCGAGCACACTGCAATAAAGTAGCCATAATATCAGCATGTCATTCAAGCACACTGCAATAAAGCGGCCATATATCAGCATGTCATTCGAGCACACTGCAATAAAAGGGCCATACACCACCAAGTCATTGATACACATGACAAGAAACCTCCATTAAATGACCTTTTAATAGATACTGAAGTTGTTCACAATAGGATGCCTATAGAAGGCTGGTGATAGCTGAAGCGGTGTGCATCACAATACGGCAGCTTTTCTTGAAAGTTCAAGCTTCCACAGTTTATATCATCCCTTCCAGCAAAAAGACATTCTGCAGCATGCCTGCAGAACTTATCCATTTAGGAATTAGTGTTGGGGGACTTCATTGAAATGAAGATTTTTTTTTTTCCTATGCAAGGTCTTTGGAAATCCAACTGGAATTTTGAATCTTCAGTGAAGATCCAGATGTCAAGTAATTACATGAATTTCTGAAAAATATCTTCTATTTTCCATATTTGTTGTTTTTACATTTCTTCTAGTTTTAGTATGCACGAATGCACTGCCATTATAAAGGGATAACGATTTCCTTAGGCAAAAGGTGAATAAATGGAGTAGCACAATAATAAAATCCACCTTTTCCTTCAAATCTCTAGCTCTAAAGATAAGAAAAGATACAAAATAATACAAAAGTGTCTTCAAATAACTGATGTCACACGTAGGCTACTTATATTAAAAAAATTGCATAAGAGGAAGACTATGTTTGGAAAACGTATAGTTAAACACGTGGGCCATATATCTTTACTAGGATTATTACACCGGTTATCAGAATTCCTCAAAATCAAAAATATTTCGGCCCATACAAGAGAACTTAAAAAACAAATTCTAACAGCAGAAAAACCATAAGTTATGTGCTAGCCTGTTATGAGCTGGCATGTCTCTTGACTCTAAAGGCGGCAAAGGACGAGGACATTAAAGACTGAGATAAACAAGGTCACGAGCCCACTTGTCTTTTGAAAACTGGCGAACTCAAGCTCCCTCAGGTGGCATTAATTTTCCTTCCAATGCAGGTCATCCTACTTGCCCTAAAATATCCATAAAAATTATTATTAAATATAAATAATTCATCTCTATTACAAATTCACTAAGGATTCTTCATTTTTGATTGATTACAATAATACGTATATCTTTAATTATAAATAACAATCTTTGCTACATCAGAGGAAAATGTAGGCTTTTTATACTGAAATTTATCTTGTAATCAAATTGTTGAATATTAGTATGAGGCAAAGTGTTACAGTATTAACTATCAAACTATATGCATACATACATACATATATATCTTAAGATACCAATGGTTATTTACTTTTTTATAATGTTATTGTGCGTGTTTGTGTAAAATTCCGATTCACGTGGCTATATGAAAAAGAATTATTCACAAACACACTCACATTATATATATATATATATATATATATATATATATATATATATATATATATATATATATATATATATTCATATATATATATATACATATATATATATATATATATATATATATATATATATATATATATATATATATATATATATATATATACAGGTATAATTTAAACATTTTCATATATGATGCTTTAAATGCAATACCAAATGCTATTACATCTTTCACCTGAGTTACAATATTCATCGGAATGATACGGTCAACATATATCAGTAATCAAATAAAAATATTCGTATTATAATGCCATTGCCTAGGGAAAAGCTTTCACATAACGTGATTACTTTCATGCTCAAATAAAGGTATTATTTCTCCGGGTGATAAAGAGCTTATATATATATATATATATATATATATATATATATATATATATATATATATATATATATATATATATATATATATATATATATATATATATATATATATATATATATATATATATATACTGTATATACATATATATACGCATATATATATTTCAAAATATCTGCAACGAAAGAAATACAAGTGAGAAAGAAGAAAGAGAGAGGAAGGCGAATGGAGGAAGACGGAAAGACGAAGGGATGGAGAGGGCAGGAGAAAGAGAGAAGGGAGAGCAAGAGGAAGGAGAGAGGAGGAAGGATAAAGGAAGAAGGAGAGAGGATGAGGAGGAAGGATAAAGGAAGAAGGAGAGAGGATGAGGAGGAAGGAAAGAGAAAGGGGAAGGAGGGAGAGAGAAAAGGAAGGAGAGGAGCAAGTGTGTGTGTATGTATGTATGTATGTATGTATATATATATATATATATATATATATATATATATATATATATATATATATATATATATATATATATATATATATATATATTACACACACACACACACACACACACACACACACACATATATATATATATATATATATATATATATATATATATATATATATATATATATATATATATATATGTTTCCGGTTACGCTAAGCAGCCGAATTGTCTCTCTCCGTCCCGCAGGTAGGAGGGAAAGGAAGTAGTCATACCCTGGTGAGAGGCGGTGAATGTCCATATCTATCCAAATATTTAGCTGTCATCTTTGACGGGTCACGTACACAAGTGTCTTGATTCTTTTAAATTTGTATAACATTGACCTACTAACCTACAACTATGAAGGTGAATAAACTCAGATCCATCTCATAAACAAGACCTATCTCGTAAAGGAGAGAGATATCATGAATAAAATAGCATTTCTCCATCTATAGAAGAAGGATGGATTCTCTTTGAATCTGGGGAAAACAATTTTCGAGACATAAGAGATAAATTTTTTCATCAGATTGACTGGATTTTATTTCATCTTCTTATAAAATATGTCACAAAATCATTGGACAGTTACGCTGTATAAATGGAGAAGCGTTGTGATTATATATCCCGTTAATCTTTAGTTTTATATGTAATCAAAACAGGGATTGGAAAAAATAAATTATATAATTAACAAAAAAAAATAACTACTTTTTAATGTAAAAATATATGATTTATTCACAATAGTTTATAAATTACCGTTCTTATTCTATACAATTGAGTCCACTGAAATACTGAAATACTTCTAAGCTCTTTTGAAGAAAATTCTTCCTTAATAACCTGAAAGACCTGAAATAGGAGTCACCTTAACTCGATCATCTTCCCAAGTGGACTGTCCTTCATGCATTATAAAATCTAATATAGTTAAGTGATCCACTTCCAGCATCACCAACCATTGGCACAGGCATCCAAGCGGATTCGCTTTTCGTAGAAGAAAAAAAAATATATATAATAAAAAATTCAGCTTATGCTTAAAGATTTCGTTCCCACTCAGAATCTGGGGTGATCTATCAAAAGAAAAAAAAATCAGAAAATGTAAAGTTCAGATAAAATCGATTTACATTCATGAGTTTTAATAAAGGACGAGAAATATTTTTACGGCGAGAGCTATGCCATACTTTAATGTTTTTAACAGAAGCATTTTAGAATTCCAATATAAGCCGTTCACAAATTTAATCTAAAAGAATAAATCAGTGACCCAGTCAAGCATTACAGGTTAAGAGATGAAAGATTAATCTCAAAATCAAAGCAGATAACGAAAGGTTCTGAAAGCCAGTAAACTAGTTTTGATAGATTTTGTCCCAGATTTTGGACAACATTCAATGTCAAGGGTAAACCTGAGAGAGAGAGAGAGAGAGAGAGAGAGAGAGAGAGAGAGAGAGAGAGAGAGAGAGAGAGAGAGAGAGAGAGAGAGAGAGAGAGAGAGAGAATCTCTCCCTTTCAAGAAACTGCAATCAGCATTAGTTCAAAACCTTAATCAAAATACTGGATATCTCTTTCTGATTATCCTAATTATCCATTCCATTCCTGGCATGTAATCCAAATAATATTTTTCTTAATTATTCCCTTTGCAAGAAGTAAATTTTTAAAACAGTTCAGAAGAAACTCTTCGGTGAAAATGAAAGATAACCTTATTGCGTTGTATTTTTTATATAATAATATTGACATACTATTATCGATGCGAAGATCATTACTAAACCAAAATTTGTCTTAAACAATATTTTAGTAAACAACTGAAAGAATGCAAGGTTTATTATATAGGAAAACTCAAGAGGATACAATTAAACCCAATAAAGCTTACAAAAAAAAAAAGAAAAAAAAATTCTTCCATTATGAATGTAACAGAAAGTTCAATTTGCAAATATTACAGTTTCAACTGAAAGATGAAGATCTCAAGTACCAATATTTTTGTGGTCTGATCATGGGTTAGTCCTGACTTCACCGACTGTTTTCACCATATATTGATACGGCATGAGCAAATGTCGTTGATTGGGATGAAAGGGTTAATTTTGAATCTATATCACGTCACAGATTAACCAGCATCAACGCTTGTAAAATCAGGATGTGGTATTGACGACTACAATTGTGATTAAAGTAACCCATGTCACCAGGTTATTGCAAAAGGCGTTAAACGGGTTGCAAAACATTAGTTTTCATCTTTCAGATGATGATACAATAATTGAAGTGTGAATACTGAAAAATGAAGTGTGAATACTTTTAAAACTTTCATATATATATATATATATATATATATATATATATATATATATATATATATATATATATATATATATATATATATATATATATATAATATATATATATATATATTTTATATATATATATATATATATATATATATATATATATATACACACCTATAAAATATGACATAAGATTATAAGACCAGTTAGACTTCATCGCTTATATCATAATAGAGAGAGAGAGAGAGAGAGAGAGAGAGAGAGAGAGAGAGAGAGAGAGAGAGAGAGAGAGAGAGAGAGAGAGAGAATATAAGGGCACCCTTCAGAATTCATATAATCATAATCAATAAATAAAGAATGAATTCTATTCTGTTTTTTCTGTCTTCCCTTCTCTCTATCTCTCACTTTATTAAAATTCTAAACTGATTGTTCGGAAGGAAAAGGAGATAAACAAGTGTTGTGGGGAAGAGCCAATCTTCTTCCTTTGATCCTACACCAGGAAATTGGAATCCCCTGCGCCTTGTTTTGAATCCTTCGAAAAATAAACTATTTTTTTTCTTTTTAAAAGGGAAATTCTATATTTTTCCAGCATAACGGATCTATCTTCAAAAGGAGTTCTAAAGAATTATAAAATACAACAATAACAGTTCTTCCGTTCTTCATAAGAATTTCAAAGTATTTGTTCTTTTGTTTAAATTCTTTACTTATCCATGTCCAATATAATATTCTTTATCTATATATTTTTCTTCTCCTTACGCCAATCGAACTTTCAATAAAACCAAATGTAAAAATACAAGAACCAGCAATAAACATCATGGATACTGCTTCATCTTAAATTACCAATTAAACTTTGTTCTTTCTAATTGAACATGAAGCATAACCACAAACCAGCTATATAACGATGGTAATGTAGTCGGAAATCTGAGCAAAACGTCACTCATGTCTCTACTAACGTTCAATAGAGGGGGACAGTTCTCCCTTGTCTGCGTTATTCCTATTAAAATAAAACTTGATTTTTGCCAGCACTCGACAAACCACATGTCGGTGACACATTCTTGGTCCCTAGAGACAGAGAGCAAATATAACCATTTTTCACAAATAATAGTAAGAGATACAAACATTATTTTTTGTAGGTGAAAAAGAAGAAAATGCTGGGTTGAGATATTTGGCATCATTGATCTAAAAAGACCAAAATTACTTTTTACTTTTCATTTTCAAGGTTTTTAGAAAGGCAACGATTATGGCTCTTGGTACGAGTTATCAATTTGCTATGTATCTTAAATAATTAAATAAAAGAAGTCTTTTATGAAGAGCGTATTCCTTCAATCGTTCAAAGGAGAATATGCAGTGTCTGAATTGAAAGAAATGAATATTTCGTCATGGACTTTTGCCTAAAATACTTAGCCTTTCAAATGATAAAAAATGACAAAAATTAAGGGATAACACAACACCATAGGACCCCAAAAAGAAAACTGTATATATTACTATTATTTTCATAAATGAGAAAATCACTTCTGTAATAACCGCCTTTAAAATTGAGGATGATGCATCTTCAAAGGCATTATAAATCGACCTTTACGAATAAAAGAGTGTAGTCGCTTGAGCTACATTATTAAGGTATTTTCTCTCCCTTGAGTTACACTGTTATTAAAGTATTTTCTCTCCCTTGAGCCATACTGTTATTAAGGTATTTTCTCTCCCTTGAGCCATTCTGTTATTAAGGTATTTCCTCTCTAACTACCATCTCATGTAAAAGGTCACAGCTCGATCCATTTCGATATTTGAAAGTCGAAAAAGAGAGAATTTCATTTTTGATATGGACTGCTCATTTAAAAAATGATTTGATAAAAGAGATTATGCTTATGAAAAGCAAGCTGTAGTGCCTTTGATGTTGTACAGTTCTCCTATTTGTATTCTGTATATATCCAAAAAACTGCATACAACATTTACCACAATTCATCAAGTCTCTTAATGAAGGGTATGACTTGAAGGACAACATATAGTCTGGAATATCAGGACACTTTCATCACTTGAAACCAAAATAACACGGTTTACATACGGTGGTCCCGCTTTTATATATATATATATATATATATATATATATATATATATATATATATAT
>NC_090730.1:405734-418234 GCF_036898095.1 Palaemon carinicauda | reverse complement strand
AGACAAATTGGAGACAAACAATGAGTTGGGGGAGCTTTGAAGACTTTGAAGACTTCTTGGAGCCTATTAGAGATTTCCCAAGGGCTTTCATATTTTTTTAAAAATAAGGCAGATACAGGAACTTAAATTGTTGGCTCGGCGGGGCTGCCCGCTTCCCGCTAGCCAGGGCGGGCCTCCCCCCTTCCCCCTGGCTGGGAGGGCCTCCCCCCTTCCCGCTGGCAGGGCGGGGCTTTCCCCTTCCCGCTGGCAGGGCGGGGCTCCCCTCTTCCCGCTGGCAGGGCGGGGCTCCCCCCTTCCCGCTGGCAGGGCGGGGCTCCCCCCTTTCCACTGGCAGGGCGGGGCTCCCCCCTTCCCGCTGGTAGGGCGGGGCTCCCCCCTTCCCGCTAGCCAGGGCGGGCCTCTCCCCTTCCCCCTGGCTGGGAGGGCCTCCCCCCTTCCCGCTGGCAGGGCGGCGCTCCCCCCTTCCCGCTGGCAGGGCGGGGCTCCCCCCTTCACGCTGGCAGGGCGGGGCTCACCCCCTTCCCACTGGCAGGGCGGGGCTCCCCCCCCGTCCCGCTGGCAGGGCGGGGCTCCCCCCCGTCCCGCTGGCAGGGCGGGGCTCCCCCCCTTCCCGCTGATAGGGTGGGACTCCCCCTTTCCCGCTGGCAGGGCGGGGCTCCCCCTTCCCGCTGGCAGGGCGAGGCTCCCCCCTTCCCGCTGGCAGGGCAAGGGTCCCCTATTCCCGCTGGTAGGGCGGGGCTCCCCCCTTCCCGCTGGCAGGGCGGGGCTCCCCTCTTCCCGCTGGCAGGGCGGGGCTTCCCCCTTCCCGCTGTCAGGGCCGGGCTCCCCCCTTCCTGCTGGCAGGGCTGGGCTCCCCCCTTCCCGTTAGCAGGGCTGGGCTCCCCCTTTTCCGCTGGCAGGGTGGGCTTCCCCCCTTCCCGCTGGAAGGGCGGGGTTCCTTCCTTCCCGCTGGAAGTCTGGAAGGGCATGGCTTCCCCCTTTCCGCTGGCAGGGCGGGGATTCCCCCTTTCCTCTGGCAGGGCGAAGCTTCCCCCCTTCCCGCTGTCAGGGCGGGGATCCCCCCTTTCCTCTGGCAGGGCGAAGCTTCCCCCCTTCCCGTTGTCAGGGCGTGGCCCCCCTTTCCGCTGGCAGGGAGCAGCTCCCCCTTTTCTGCTGGCAGGGTAAGGCTTCCCCATTCCCGCTGGCAGGTCAGGGCCCCCATTCCTGCTGGCAGGGCGGGGCTCCCCCTTCCTGATGGCAGGGCGTGGTTCCCCGTTCCCGCTGGCAGGGCAGGGCTCCTCCCTTCCTGTTGGCAGGGCCCCCCCTTTCTGCTGGCAAGGGGCTCCCCTCCGTCCTGCTAACAGGGCAGGACTACCTCCTTCTCACTGGCAGGGTGTGGCTACCCCCTTCCCACTGGCAGGGCGTGGCTCCCCCCCCCCCTTCCTGCTGGCAAGGCGGGGCTTCCCGCTTTCCACTGGCAGGGTGGGGATACCCCTTCCTGCCGGAAAGTCAGGGCTCCTGTTAAAAAATCTAAAAAATACTGTAATTATATATATATATATATATATATATATATATATATATATATATATACATATATAATATATATATATATATATATATATATATATATATATATATATATATATATATATATATATATATATATATATATATATATATATATATATATATATTTATATATATATATATATATATATATATATATATATATATGTACATATATATATATATATATATATATATATATATCTATATATATATATATGCATATACATATATCTACATAGGCTACATTGTTGGAGTATTGGCAGTAGCCTACTAGACACAGATCCCGATATAGCAGGGATAAATTGACTCTCAAAGGGCATATGACAAGCAATCATCTAATAAAGAAAATCAGAATCTTCATGCTGGAATTTTCAGCACAGTTTGAGGGCTCCATGAGGGTTGTTTCTTCATGTCGTTTTCTCCGGTAGTATGGTGGAAACTCTTAAACTGGACTTTTGAATCTTCTCAGCAATGGGTTCAGTCATACGATAGACTGATTTAAGGCCATCATCTTTACAGAATACAAATTCTTCAATGTAGATTCCAACTGTGCTTTGAACTGATCCAGTTTCATAAACATCAGACACCAGCTGATCAAAGTTGTGTCGGTCGCCATGAAACACTGTTCCTTCAGGTTGATCCTTAACCACATCACTATTACTGATTACAGAAACACTTTCAGCCATGTATATGCCAGGAGTGTTTCCAATTAAAAAGAAAAAGCATATGACTCTTAGTTACCTAGTTTGTTTAGGAAAGTAGTTGATTGTTTAGATTTGAAAAGATGGCGGAGTGTCATACATAGTAGGATATGCGTTTTCATCTTCCACTGTCCACCTGTTGCTGCTTTACACATATCTTGACTAACTGTAGGTACTAATATTCATTCTCGATCTGATGGGTCCCTCTTACCACACATTAGTGTAAATACAGATTGTAGAACATAAGCAAGAATTTCTTGATTGAGGATACACTCGAGAACACTATTCTATCTTATTTCTCTTCCTATTGTTTTGTTAAAGTTTTTATAGTTTATATAAGAGATATTTATTCTAATGTTATTACTCTTCTTAAAATATTCTATTTTCTTTTTTTTCCTTTTCTCACTGGGCTATTTTCCCTGTTGGAGCCTCTGGGATTATAGCATCCTGCTTTTCCAACTAGGGTTGTAGCTTAGCTAATAATAATAATAATAATAATAATAATAATAATAATAATAATAATAATAATAAGGAGCGTCGCTAGATTTGGTGGGCCATAGAAGTGTCTTGGTTTCTTTGAAGGCATCAAGTAATCTAGTGTAAAGCTCAAGATTAACTTCTTTGACCCAGTCATCTCGCAAATCACAAGCAGAAAGAACAATTGTTTTCACTGATTCCAAAGATTTACAAAATATCAGTGTGTCTTTATATGGGAATGATCAGAAGTCCATGCTGTCTTTCAGGTCAGAACGGTGTTCAATCCTCAACCTGAGATTGACTAGTTATTTCAAAAGCTTGTTCATTACTGCTATTGTTGCAAAGATTATCATTATACACATTTCTAAAGGACAAAGTTTAGAACCCGAACTTTGTGAATAACTTCTTTTTTCTATAAAATCGTAGATGCAAAAATGCTTTCTCTATACATCTTTTCTTGTCTGATGTTTCCTGTTTCTGTGATGCGAATAGATCTAGTTCTCTCATTTTACATAGTAAATCTTCATCATTTAGTTAAATTTTCTTTTCTTCAATGTTTTTATACGCATCTGAGTGGAAGTTGTGCAAGCTTTGTATATTACCAGAGTCCTTTACCTTGTCACCGGCTTACAAAATATACAGTATTTACCAAATATTACTATTTACCATCTTTTTTTTTGGCGACTTATTCACTTACTTTCAAGCATTTGTTTTTATGCTTAACAATGTGCGGCGACCAATTCAAAAACACTCGCGTCGGCCACTTTATAGATAAACTAGTAAATAAACAAATGAATAAATAAGTAAGAAAAATAATGAATCTTAACCTCGAATTACATTTGAACAAATACCTTTAAATTTTCTATAAAAAATTAAAGGCACTTTATCTTTTAAAATGAGTTTGGAATTTGTCGGGAGAAAAAATCATCACTTGCTTATTTGGATTTATCGGTTTGAAACTGATAGAAAAGTTTTGGTATCTATTTCGATATAACGTAAACTTTGGCAAAAAAAAAAAAAAAAAAAAAAAAAAAAAAAAAAAAAAAAAAAAAAACGTATGTAACGAGGACGTATTTATAATGCAATATGTAGTTACAGATTATTTATTTTTTCCCGAGAGGACTTCGTTTGCAAAGAGAAATATGTTAAAATCAAGATTTTTTTTCGCTTTGTCTGTGTACGTTTTGTATTCCTTTAGAAATACATATTATACTATTGAAATGCTTGTTTTTTACATGTGTTTCTTGATATATTGCAATAGTCTCTGCAAAATTTTTTGAAAGCCTGTATATGATTGACCACCCATATAAAGGCTTAATGTAGATTTATGTGAGGCAGACTTGAGCGTAGCGTGAAACAGTGGGTTTTGATCCCCTATATGAGAACGGCCCCGAGTTGAGAATGGAAGTAATAATGTGGTTTCTGGAAGGGTTACAAGATTTCGGTAGGTTTGGATAAATGGATAAATTCCAGGAATTTAGTACGTAAGAAGAACTAATTACGTTTAATAAATCCAAAGAAATATCTTGCAATTCCAAATTATAAAAGGCATCAGTCCGCGGGCCAATACTCACCTCGACGGAACTCTCAAAATTTACGTTTTGATTCAATTATTATTATCATTATTATTATCATTATTACCTCCGCCAAGGAGGTCATGTTTTCACCTCTGTCTATTTGTTTGTCACCGACCTAACTCAAAAGGTTACGAGCGAAATTTGACCAACGTACTACAAATATATGTATTCAGGCCGAATCTCTCTCTTTCTCTATCTTTCTCTCTCTCTGAAAGCCATTTAGGCCGGTTTAACTTATGTATGGTGTTTTTTTTTATTATTAATTTACATCGAACCATATCTGAAAGTATTTTTTCTTTCATCGGTGACTTGAACAAGACTAATGGCGAAATAACCTAATGTAGCTGTTAACGGAAGGAATATTTTAGCTGCGATACTCCAATAATTTTTATACGATTTTGCGGATTCTTGATACATACACACTCATATATATATATATATATATATATATATATATATATATATATATATATATATATATATATATATATATATATATATATATATATATATATACATATATATATATATATATATATATATATATATATATACACATATGTGTGTGTATTCAGTATTTTCAGTGGATATCCGAAACTTCAAATGATAAAACAGAATGAAATATGGCAACTCGATTTGTAAAATTTTAATGCTTTCAAAAGAAAAAACACCCCTTTGCTGTCTTTGATTCGCTAAGGTTGGAGAGGGCTACACCCATTTCATAGTAGTAGTAAGAAGAGCAATACCTTGTCTGTTTTGTCATGGGAACACTAGAGACATCTGACGAAAGATTTCCCCCGAGTGTCTGCGTTCTTTTGATTCTAACTGTACATGACTTCAGTGGAACGACAGATATCGAAAATGGCATCAGAAACGCAGGTTGAATAGAACCGGCACATCCAAAGCATTGTGGAGGGCAGGAGCTGGGTTATTGAGCTTTTTCCAATAATAGACTAAATCAAAATGATTAATAGAGGCACCTCATACATTCTAGGGGGGCGTCTTGAGTAACTGGTTTAGATGAGAACATCAGACGGAGTATCTCTTGTCTGTGCTGCTTTTGCAAGAGAAGAGAGGAAACAGACCCCAAAGAATCATGAATGCAGGTTTAGCCGGCCACTCGGTGAATGCAAGCAGCGCAACATTTACCGCTTGCCAGAACAAAAGAGCAATAACATAATGTTAGATTGCAAGCGAGCGAGCGAGCGAGCCACGGCTGAGCGAAGACCAACTGAGCTAAGTGAATAATTAGAAAATAAAAATAACGCACATACACACAAACGCAAAACCAAAAGGTTCCTGGCTGGTGGTATGAGGGACCAAGGAACGTGAGATTTCTGGGTCCCTACTCATCACAAGTCAGAAAATTGCATCCAAATGGCGGAGGGAATTCAGTATTAAAGTGCATTTGTAGATTATTTGAAAAAAAGGAAAATCACGAGTGTTAGTGGTACTATTATCATAAAACAGCCAAATGTTACAAATACACACACACACACACACACACATATATATATATATATATATATATATATATATATATATATATATATATATATATATACACACACACACACACACACACACACACACACACACACACACACACACACATATATATATATATATATATATATATATATATATATATATATATACATACAAAAACAACAAATGCAGGCATTTCTAGTCCACCGCAGGACAAAGGCCTCAGACATGTCCTCATTTACTTCTAGGGTTTGGCCGGCTTTCATTAGCACGCTGGCAACTGCCGATTGATGATGGTGGGAGTTTTCTCTGATCGCTCACAGCTAACCAACCTAGTATGGGTGGCCCTGACTAGTAAAGCTTTTCTGATCATAGTGCAACACAAACCCTTTCACCACGTTCAGGTTTCCCTGCTCAGAAATGTATATATATATATATATATATATATATATATATATATATATATATATATATATATATATATATATATATATATATATATATACTCGTATATGTACAGTACGTACTGTAAATACAGCAATTTCGTCTCTGACAGTATTATTTCCAAAGTAAATTCCATTACCACTGCTCTTTCCCTTTTGCAAAATGGCCCGATGGAACGAAAAGTGAAACAATCCAATTTCTTTTTCTAGTCCGTCTAACGCAAGCACAAAAACCACCATCACAAGGAAAACATTTAAATATCCAGCGAAAACTGAAGAGAGAGACTCTCTTAAAGGTGAACAGTGGAAGATCGAGACATTAATTCAATTCCGTGGGTTGGAAACATGCATTAGTTTAGTCCATTTCCAGAAGTGTAGTCTGATATATGACGAAATTTTTTTTTTAAATTGCCGCCCTTTTTCAGTTTTTTTTTTTTTTTTTCATCACATAAAAGACAAGCATTGAACAGCAAAATATTGTCTTATATCTTTAGAAGAATTGTAAGCGTTAAAGTACACAAGAATAATGTATAGTTAATATATTCACTAAATTTCCAAGGCTGATCAATATAATGATAATGATAACTGAAACCAGAGTTAATTTCACAATATCTTACTAGCCACTTGGTAGCAATGAGTTATCTATATTATTCGCCACAAAAGTTATAACTTAATTGACAATTTCACGTTTGTACTCTACAAATATCCATAAATACGCTGTACGAACAAGACAACAGTCCATGTGTTAGCGAGCTTGGATACAGACTTTCCTGTCTCCCATACTTTTCCGATCTCAAATCCTGATTCATCTCTATATTCAAGTTATTCTTTGAATTGGAACTTTTTAAATCAGAATAGAAAAATTCAACGTCATGTTACGACTTCATACAGACGGCTATTTATCGATCCCTCTGTTATTTGTTCTGATTAACAAATAATGTTTAGGCATTTTTAATAGATAATATAAATAATACATCAAACAAACCGCTCTGCCTCTCACCCCTGACCTTAGCTGAAGTCCAGAAATGTCAAGACTCGTGATAAAATGCTGCTTTTGTTCTCATATTATTATTATTATTATTATTATTATTATTGTTATTATCATTATTATTATTATTGTTGTTGTTGTTGTTGTTGTTGTTGTTGTTGTTGTTGTTACTTGCCAAGCGCCAACCCTAGTTGGAATATCAGAAAGCTATAAGCCCGAGGGCTCCAACAGGGAAAATGACCCAGTGAGGAAAGGAAATAAGGAAACTGCAACAGAAGCAATTAACAATTAAAATAAAATATTTTAAGAACGTAACAACATTGAAATAAATGTTTCATATATAAACTATGAAAAACTTAAAGAAAAACAAGAGGAGAAATAAGAGAATAGTGTGCCAGAGTGTACTCTCAAGGAAGAGAACTTTACCCTAAGGCTAAGGCACTATCCAAGACTAGAGAACAATTATTTGACTTTTTAGTGTCTTCTCCTAGAAGAGCTGCTTACCATAAATAAAGAGTCTCTTCTGCCCTTACCAAGAGGAAATTAGCCACTGAACAATTACAATGGAGTAGTTAACATCGCAATAAAATAACCAATCTGGCGGTTGGATTGGTGGCACTCCAGAAGTTCAGTTAGAGTAAATGTTTCATTTTATAGTTAATATATAACTGATCTATTCTAGCATTGTTAATGATCGTAATATATTTTTGATTCATTACTCATATATAGTTTATTTGTTGTTGCCTTTCCTTACTGGGCTACTTTCCCAGTAGAGGCCCTTGGGAGTGTAGTATTCTGCTCTCCCAATCGGGGTTGTAGCTGACGCGTAATAATAATAATAATAATAATAATAATAATAATTGAAGTGCACACCGTAGTAAAATCATAAGCGCCATAGTTAAGGTGGCCGTAAGGTGGCCGTACTACATTTCCTAGGGATTTATGATTTATCAATATAAAAGCTCGTAAAATATGGCATTATATAATATTCTTAAATAAAGGAAGTCTTTCACATAACAGAACAATATGATACGCTATCGGAACATAGTTAAATTGAGTAAAAACTTGTGTTATGACACTGAATAACCGGAAACATCGAAATTAATGGCATTATAAGAAGCAATGTACAGTGTTAGACTGTTAGTGTTATTGTTATCCAATGATTACGAAGACTTGACCAAGGAAATCCGGGATGACCTAACTAACAAAGTTCAGGTAAAAGTAGACTTGCTTTTAAACATGTTTTAGTCTATGTATAAAAAGGATGGTTTTTAATTCCCTAATCCTAAGTATGATGTGGTACAATCATGGGTTGTGGTGGCCTGTTGGTAACGTCCTTGCCGGGTAATCGCCAGACTGTGGTTCGAGTCAAGCTCAAACTCTTTAGTTCCTTTGGTCACTGCAACCTCAACATCCATGTAAGCTAAGGATGGTGGTTTGGAGGAGCCTATAGGTCTATCTGCTGAGTCATCAGCAGCCATTGCCTGACCCTACTTGGTCCTACCTTGGGCAGAAAGGGAGCTTGGGCGCTGATATATGGTCAGCCTCTTATAGACAATCAATAAGTTGTAGAAACAGTCCTTATACTTTCAATGAAGACTTGAGAACGACAAGTCCCTTGCACAGGAGATGCTTTATCAAATATGGTTATTTGCATATCTGCTGGAATAGATTCTTTGTTCTATTGCTGCTTCTGACAAACTATCAAATGACGAACCATACTAGAACCATGGAACAATCGTCGGAACTAACTGGTATGGATATCCAACAACAACCATCATGCCAGGCTGAACATTCATACAAAAATTATTGTGAACTTAATGTACCGAAATAATTTAATCAGGAAAAACCTGTATTTTATCATTCACTTTACTTTGTCCCTTTTATAACTCTTTGAGTACATTATTTTAGATGCGGTGTAAGTAAAGGCACAAACACACATTTTTTTCTAAAACGAGAAAAAGGCATTCAAATTTTTCAAAATGCCAAATATTACGAATTTAATCTACTGTAGTTCTAATCATTTCAAAGAAATTCTATCCTTCTAGTATACATGATAGAACGAATCCACTATTTTCTGTTATATCTATTACATAAACTTTAGCATAAAATGTAAGCAGCTGCCTTGTAATCACATTCACTATACCGATGTCTCCTTTTGTTTTATGAAGATAAAAGGAATCTCTTAATTAGTTGATAAGTTCTACACCACAGGTGCCGAAAGATCGTTTTCTTTATAACTTTTGTTTTATTCCAGTGGGAACACGTAATCACGTTTAAAGGTCGCTCATGAACGGCACTGGTAAGGGACAGTGACATCGCCCTATCAAGTAGGACAATACCCTAGAGGCCTAGACTCCAATACTACTTCCTACTTTCTTAGCTTTGGACCAGTATCTCCTAACTTTACGCTACTGTACAATTACGCTAGTGTTCTAAACGAACTGACAGAATTATCATTATTATTATTATTATTATTATTATTATTATTATCAATTGCTAAGCTACAACCTTAGTAGGAAAAGCAGGATGCTATAAGCCCAGGGGCTCCAACAGGGAAAATAGCCCAGTGAGGAAAGGAAACAAGGAAAAATAAGAAAAATTCAAGAACAGTAACAACATTAAAATATACCTCCTATATAAACTATAAAAACTTTAACAAAACAAGAGGAAGAGAGTGTAGCCTCAAGCAAGAAAGCTCCAACCCACGACAGTGGAAAACCATGGTACAGAGGCTATGGCACTACCCATGACTAGAGAACAATGGTTTTATTTTGGAGTGTCCTTCTCCTAGAAGAGCTGCTTACCATAGCTAAAGAGTCTCTTCTACCCTTAACAAGAGGAAAGTGGCCATTGAACAATTACAGGGCAATACCCCCTTGGGTTACAAGGTATAGAGAAAATAACTGGCTTATTTATATGTATCATTCTAGCATTTATAAAATAAAACTTGAAAAGGG
Organism: Palaemon carinicauda; assembly: GCF_036898095.1. Taxonomy (NCBI): domain Eukaryota; kingdom Metazoa; phylum Arthropoda; class Malacostraca; order Decapoda; family Palaemonidae; genus Palaemon; species Palaemon carinicauda. Next base: position 408,049 of record NC_090730.1, on the reverse strand, counting down.
AAAAGGAATTATGGTGACCTTCATTCAGGAAAGGTTTTTCAACAGTGAACTTTATTACGTGGACTTATACTGGCTATATTTACGGAGACCAAAACAGTTCTCGATTTTCCTATAAATAAAGTAATCATCATCACCATACTTAATCCAAACTAAGGGCCCATAACTTTCAGGATGACTTAAAATGAACTCTGACTCAATACCATTTATGCATACATTAAACATTGCATTAATTAAAGGACAACCTAAAGCTACACAAAATCTTTCTTGTAAGGGCCATCCATGAGAATTAACAGACCAATAATAAAAATTATAAAGTGTTTATAAATTTTAAGGAAGGCTTTAACGGAATAAGAAGAATATTTAGCACTCTTCTATAAAGACGGTCTATTACCAACTTCAACTGGACATCTGTAAAAAAAGGCCAATTGCAATAAAACTGGTAAATTTTTCCCGAGCAATTTTCTAAATTTCTTATTCTATACAGAATCATAAAAATAGAGTAAGGTAAACGGAGAAAACTTTTATATATACAGCAAGTTTTAGTGCAAACGCTTTTGCTAAATTGGATACGGGGCATTAGACGTAGCTGCAATCGCTCTAAGAGGTCATCCAACTTTATGAATCTTTGGATAGGTTGGATAGCCATAAAAATACGGCTGAGATGATCCTTTTTCCGATATTCCTAAGATCCTATCCTATCCCTCTTTTTTTTATTCAAATTTATTTGTAATTTTCCTACACTCAAATTTACTCTGAACAGCAGTTGAAATTTGAACACTTGCGATTGGAAAGTGTTCAAATCATTTAAAAGTGTTCAAATTGTAGTCAATAAGATTTGGGTTTGTGTTCAGTTACACATACCAGTCCAAAAATAGCTCTTTATCTTAACATTGCATTACTGCAGACTGATTTTACAATGGCGAGAAAGTTATGCCATTTAAGATTAAATCTGTTCATAGCTATAAAATATTAGAGCGTAGAATATTTTCTAAATACAATACTCTGTCTGATCTCTGTACATAACACATATCTAAAAATAGGATTTCAATTCTGTCTTACGAAAATAGAAATGTCATTTTCACACTATTTCCCCTTTTTCACAACGCCCAGGTCATTTTCAAACAAATACAGTATAACTATTCATTCAATTGCAAACGAGCTATCATTCCAATTTCTACACTAAATATTCAGTTTTAAGTAAAATAATGTAATATCTTTGGAATTAAAAATAATTTTTATCAAAATATTCGCACTTCTGTTTATTTATGCACCCAATAACTTCTTTACTAAATCTTTTTTTGTTTACTTTTATATGAATCCTACTTATTTCTTCTTTTGCATACGTGCCTCAGAGATCTCAATTAAGACATTTCTCATTCCAGGAGAGCACACCTCTTCTTTCGTTCTCTTTCTGTTTAACTGGTCGCCCTTTGTCTTTGGGGACGGTACGCCTGTCACCTCCACCTTCCCTTGATTCATTTGACAAGATCTGTCAGTACACTCTCACTTGGTCTACAAACAAGTAACGATTTCACTTTCCAAGTGATTGAGTCTTATTTTCATTACTAATTATATCAAACTGCATATATTAAGGAGTTGTCAGAGATGACACTGGAGATGCGAGGTCTTTCTCAAAAGGACAACGAGGAATTTAGAATTGATTTCATGATTTTTTTCCACAGAACACTGTGCTTCTCTGAAACCAATGATTTAAGATGTGGTGGAAACATAAATGCCTAGAAAGTTCAATATTTAATTAAAATGGAAGATGCAAGGATTCGGCAGGTATGAAAAGACAGCAGTGTTTTCAAGGGCAATGAAAGCCCAATTGCAGAAAGAATAAACATTAATGAAAATGAAAACCATTGCAGGAACGTAAGTTTACCACCAGACACAAATATAAAACCTTTTAAAGCACCTTTACTTCAACAGTACATCGATGATACTTGTACTTGAATTAGATTAAAACAGTCATATTTGCATGAAAAGTTTCAGTACCACGACATTCATATTTACATGAAAAGTTTCAGTACCACGACATTCTTTGCAGTAATACGTATCTTTTATATTATTATATAAAAATCATCTAAAACGACTAGTATGTAAAGAATGATGAACATACATAATCTATTGACTTGCTAATAAAACAATATTTTTCAAGACTTCCTCTTCGATTCCCGAAAGAAATGATGAAAATTAAACCAATTAATGCATTCCACAAATTGCGTTGCTTCATTTACCTTAAAGTTCCTCTCTCCCCTTTCTTTTCAATTTATTTTCACAATCCATAATGGATAGGAAACAGAACCTACCTC
>NC_090730.1:387876-390376 GCF_036898095.1 Palaemon carinicauda | reverse complement strand
AAAAGATCAAGAGTAGAAAGCATGTAGGACATCCCGCACATCCTTCCATTTGGAAGACGCTGCCTTCGACGACTCTGACACCACCCTCCCTGTGACATCAGCACCAGTAGACTATGACCATCGATACCTGCTCCAATACACCCACAGGTGTTTGATTTCATTCATGGCCTTTCAAATACCCCATGCTGATCTATTGAACATCTACTGAAGATAAAGATAATTTGGGATGGCATTACTAAGAATGCTAAGGATTTGGTCAATGCTTGTATTTCATGTCAAACTTCAAAAGTACTTCAACACACAGACGCTGGAATGGGCACCATTCTTCCACCTCAGCATCACTTTGCCCACATTCACGTTGTCGCAGTATGTTCCATACCCACATCCCAAAAACATTGTTACCTGTTTACTGTCATTGACCGTTCCACTCATTGACCTGAAGCCATCCCCATGCAAACTTCAATGTCCGACTCTTGTACATCTGCTTTAATCTCGTGATGTATGGTGATGTTTGGTATCCCTGAGCATATTACTTCTGATAGGAGTACCACTTTCACCTCTCAATTGTGGACATCATTAGCGAATCTCCTGGGAATCACCCTATATTAGACAACTGTCTACAGCCCTGCTGCCAACGGATTGATTGAATATTTTCATCGCACTATAAGAGCAGCTGTTATATTCCAATGCAATTACTCCAGCTGGTTTACTCTGCTTACCCTGGTCTTGTTTGGACAAAGGACAATGCCTAAGGACACCCTGGATGTGTCAGGAGCTGAAAGGGTATATAACGACCTGTTGATCCTCTTTGGTGATTTTTTTCCATCGACAACCTTATCCAACAATCTCCAGCACCTGTTGTGGTAAAATTTATTCCATGCCGTCAGACTTACAAGCCCCAAGGAAAGCAATGCATACCAACAGATTTGCACAAGACATCTCAGGTTTTCCTGCACAACATCACCACCAAAATACTGCTAAACCCCCCCCCCCCTTACTGTGGCCCTTTCCTTGTGATCCATCGAACAACGAACGCATGCTTATTTAACTTTAGAGGTAAAGACGACTGGGTCTCCATTGATTGTCTTAAACTTGCTCATCTCCAGTAAGATGACCCGCCTACAGCGGACCTCTCTAGAGTTTGGCGCCGTATTTCATATGTACAATATGTCTTTTTTAGGGAGGGAGCCACCTACCACAAATGTTTCACACACGCTCGTACACTGAAACCATATTTCGGTTTTTTTTTTTTTTTTGTATTTACCGCTCTCCCCTCTCACTGATAACAGCCTGTCTAAGCCTGCCAGTTCATGAATGATCTTTATTTTTATATTTTTGAGATGGTCTTGTTCAAAATTGCTTGTATATATACCAATGATCTCTTTAAATAAAGTTAGTTGTATTCCCTTTCCCTAAGTTATCATCTAACATTACTCTCACAGGCTATCTAGTATAGGGTCCCTGCCCGACTAGTACAGCTTTGCTGAACATGGCAATACATAAACCCTTTCTTCATTAACGATATTGCTGGAATTACATTGGACTAATGGTATTTTTTTTTTATCATTTTCCAAAGAAGCCTTTTTTGATCGCCTTAATGAATGTGAAAAGTTAATCCCAGTAAGTAATTCCGTAAAATCTAAGAGGTTATACTAAATAGAGAGATATTCCGCAAGTTCAGGATTATATCTCCAGGAATGATGACAAAAGGAATTAAGGAATCATAATTCTTATATAAGATGGTTCATAACCTGAGAATTTTATTCACCAAATTTAATTTTACCAATTCATACCATGATGTTCTTACCTCTGGTATCTCCATGTGACACATCATTTTTACATGCAAGTTTATGATACCATCTTGACAACAGATACTCTGTGATGTTATTCACATGCCCATCATTACAATTTCTGATAAGCGTCATATATTCTTTGCTAATGTGTTGTTGATCTTGAGTAAGTTGAATTTTCCCGTTCCTCGAGGTATAGGATAATTCAGACCACATGACTTTAACTGACCCCCTTCCCACTCTATGCTCCCACGCAAAAAATATGAATAACATAAATAGTTAAAACTTATGATAGTCTGCCAGAAAAAAAAATATACTAAAGATGCAGAAATATGCATAATGTGATATTCTGATCTAACAGAAACATTTATTTAAAGACACCTTTGGTGCAATAAGTTTACCAATAAAAATAATTTAGCACGATACTTACAGGAACGAAGTTTGTAAAATCTTTGTAAGAAAAAAATTTTTGGAGCAGGGTAGGATACTGTTAGGTGGGAATAGAAGATATGTCTATCTTTTCAGAATCAAAGGGGAAATGTTCCATTATTTGTTGTCTTATTTATTTCATTGCCACTAATCCCTTACTTTTTTCTACTGGATCCGAATATATCAGAGTAAATGTTTAATATTCAGTAAAGACATAGAAATAATAATAATAATAATAATAATAATAATAATAATAATAATAATAATAATAATAATAATAA
>NC_090730.1:357876-367876 GCF_036898095.1 Palaemon carinicauda | reverse complement strand
TAGCCGTAAGGTTCTTGTTTATTTAGACAATATCATAATTACAGGGAAAACGGCCGAAAAACATAATTAATAATATTTGTAAAGTTTTAGAAACATTGTGACATAATGGTATAAAAAATAAATTTGTCAAAGTGCCAATTTTTCTATAAACAGGTCGAGTTTTTAGGTCACATAATAACCCTGGGAGGTATCCAACCCTGCCCCAGTAAAGTAGCACATAGAGATTTCCCCAGGCCACGTACCACTAAGGAAGTAGCTGGATTCCTTGGGTTGCTGAGTATTACCATAAATTCATAAGAGGTTTTGGAGAGATAGTGAGACCCTTAGATGCTTTCAAGAAACAAAAAGTAGTGAATTGGGGAGTAAAAGAAGAAAGGGCCGTTAACCATTTAAAAGCTACCTTAACTAGCAATGATTTACTCGCATATCCTAGATTTGATCGCCCGTTTTAGTGACAACAGATGCGAGTAGTGTAGCTATTGGTGGCATAATTTCTCAACCAGATGATAAAGGTAGAGAGCGACCCATTTATTTTGCTCCCAGGGCATCAAAAGGGGCAGCAAAGAATTATAGTACATTCGATAGTGAGACTTTGGCTACTCTTTAGGTTCTAGAGAGACATCGGTTCTTTTTATTAAGTCAATCGATTGAGTTGCAAAGTAATCATCGCCCCTTACGTGACCTCTTTTACAAAGGTGATTTGACCTCTCTACAAGCGAGATGGATTGGTAGATTTTAATATAAAGAGTTTTCACCATATAGAAGGTAAAGCTAGAAAGGTAGCTGATGCTCTCTCTAGAGGTGCAGTAATAGGAGTAACAACTAGGGCACAAAAGAGGAACAAAGAACGTTACCAAAATATTGAAGACCCCCATCAAAATAGACAAAATAGAGAACGGGACGTAAATTCACCCGAGGAGCTATCAGAAAACGGGATGAGAGAGAGAGGAGTTATGTTTGTTGAGGGGGAGAGAGAGAGATATAAGCGGTGAAGGTGAATATATGTGGGTGTCCGAGGATGTAACCAGGGATGTCCAGAATGAATGCCCTGATGATGCAGGTTTGATTGACTTGAGAGGTTGGTACATAAAAGAAGTCCGAGAGGGACAGAAAAAAGATGAATGGATGCTAAGAGTGCAAGCAGTGATTAAAATGGAATCCGAGAATTATCCGTCATTTCTGAATGTGGGTCATGAGAATTTGTTTATAGGAAAGGATATCTTATATTGTGCTTACGAGGAGGGTGGACGCGAATTTTGTACACAGGTAGTTTTTCCTCCCTCTTTAGTTAATCGAGCTATCGACATTGAACATGCGAGTCCATATGTAGGACATTTAGGGATTGATAGAACATTAAGGAGAGCACGCGAATCTTTCTTTTGGTTAGGAAAGAAAAAAATCTATAGAGAATTATATAAAATGATGTTATGATTATGATTGATTCAAAGTGCGTTAAAAACGCTGTACCGGAAGCCATAAAGTGGCCTGTGATTCCTAATAAATTTTATAAGGTGCATATGGATGCGGTAGGACCATTTCCTACAGGTTCAACACAACATAAATATATATGTCTATTTGAGGATGCGTTTATTCGGTACACTCATACATACGCAAAGTTGAATAAATCAGCGAATTCATTAGTCCAGACGCTGTGCTCTTTCATTACTAGGTTTGGTAGCCCGAAAATTTTGATACGTGATAATGGTCTCGAGTTTATAGATAACGTGGTGAAATCGGTCACAGACTTGACGAAAATTTTACACTTTTTAGTTACTGCATAGAGAACTTAAGCTAATGGCTTAGTAGAATCCCATAATAGGGAAGTAGTGCGAATTTTACTTTATATAGTGGCTGATGAACCCCTACATTGGCACGCCATGCTTCCTACAGCTTAGATAGCTTTGAACATTGCATATAACGCTTCGCTCATGAACATGCCTTTTTTTAGTTATATATATATATATATATATATATATATATATATATATATATATATATATATATATATATATATATATATATATATATATATATATATATATATATATATATATATATATATATATATATATATATATATATATATATATATATATATATATATATATATATATATATTACAGTATGTACTACCGCTACAGACATTGGATTCTTTGACTGGCCAGATATTACTACATTGGATTTTTTGACTGGCCAGACATTACCACATTGGATTCTTTTCTCTGGTTACGTCTCGTTTTCTTTTGCCTACACATACACCAAATAGTCTAGCCTATTCTTCACATGTTCTCCTCTCTCTTCATATATCTGACAACACTGATATTACCAATCAATTCATCCTCGCTCAAGGGATTAACTACTACAGTGTAATTGTTAAGTGGCTACATTCCTCATGGTTAGGGAAGAAGAGTCTCTATAGCTATGGTCAGCAGCATTTCTAAGAGAAGGACACTCCAAAATCAAACCATTTTCCTCTGAACTTGGGTAGTGTCATAGCATATGTATCATGGTCATTCACTCTATTGCTTTACGTTAAACTTGGGCACACTGTTCTATGTAATTTCTCTGCCTCCTGCTTTTTTTTCTTTTTTTTTATAATATTTTCAAGTTTATATATAAAAGATTTATGTTAATATTATTACTGTTAATGTTATGTCTCCTCTTTTAGTTTTCTGATTACCTTTCTTCACTGGGCTGTTTCTCTGTTGGAGACCAGGGTTAATATATATATATATATATATATATATATATATATATATATATATATATATATATATATATCTATATATATATATATATATATATATATATATATATATATATATATATATATATATATATATATATATATATATATATATATATATATATATATATATATATATATATATATGTATATATATATATATATATATATATATATATATATATATATATATATATATATATATATATATATATATATATATATATATATATATATATATATATATATATATATATATATATATATACATATATGGATATATATATATATATATATATATATATATATATATATATATATATATATAGATATATAGATATATATATATAACGGATTTTGAGCGAAGCGAAAAATCTATTTTTGGGTGAGATAGCCATGTCGTCCTGATGGAAGTTCCTATAGGGTAGCTTCCTAGGGTATATTACAACTACGGCGATATTCCCAGAGAATTTACCTTATGGTACCAGAATTCTAACTCCTGGAGCGAGTATCCCTCGTGAAAGGGATATCGCGACATATCAGAGGACGTATTCTAGACACGTCACATGGCAATCTACGACCCGAACAGAGATTTCGTCTCGTAGGAGGGAGATTGACGAGATACGAATTCGGGAAAGAAAAAGGGGAGCCGCTCCCAAGGCTTCCCTATCCCCCGATTCGTATGCGTGACTGGCGCCAATCCTGGCGCCATCTGTATTCCTTGTAGCGTACACGAGGTGCTACAGATACTGTATGTAGGGAGGGGTCCTACAGCCCTTTCTTAGAAAGGCAAGGGCGGGTCCATCAGGACGACATGGCTATCTCACCCAAAAATAGATTTTTCGCTTCGCTCAAAATCCGTTTTTTGGGCTCAAGCCATGTCGTCCTGATGGAAGTGTACCAGAGCATTACTGTATCTGTGGATTCTCAGAACGTGCCGTACTCCCCGGAGGTATTTATTCCCGGTCGACTAGACCTAGAGACCTAAGATGTTACCGTTATACATCTTTTCAACTAACTATAAACTATGTTAGAGCTTCCTGCCCCCTACAGGGAAGAGTCCTACTAGACTCTGGAAAGTCTCGAAGAGTACATATATCTATGTATGAATACCATGCAAGCTAATATAGTGGTCTCGCCCTATATTAAGTAAAGTATAGTTTGTATAGAACCACTGCGTCAATATATTGACCAGTAATCCGCACAATACTTGCATTGGACAAAGGTTTATATCCGCATAGGAAGAAACTAATAAAACCGCCCTTGTCCCTTTATGGGACGAAGTCCTCCCATAGGGGACTTACATAAACCAATGCACATAGCTTGCATAACAGAACAATTCTATCAGAATTATCCCAGATAAGATACATAGAATTAAAATGCTCAATTATACCAATAAATTGACACAGGTGAAAGAGACGCAAGGTTCTCAAGAACAAGTTTATTGACAGATAATAAACAGACAGGTTAACAACAAATATATATATTTATATAAAAGAGGGTAACCCAAAACTTTAAGCATAAGTATGATAGTAAACAGAACTTGTTTATCTGAAAGAAAACCATTAAACACCACTTTAATAAGATACCAAGGTATCAAGTCATAAAAAATCTGTATTACAAATCAATCACATTAGCGTTAGAAACGCTTGGCACACATGTCTGAACTTATGCAAGGTTCACCTTTGAAAGAAGGAACAGTCTATATAGGCACTTGGTGCCCTCATTTAGTTTGAAGTACAGTATGTACCTACACACTCACCCTGGACTTAATCGTCCCAATTAAGACCACTGTTCCTCGCAGAGTTAAACAGTAGGGTTAACTACACGACCCACTGCTACCACAGATCTCTTAAGTTCCTCTACTTGCTTCGCATAGTGGCGAAAGAACACCCTGGAAGACTTCCAGCCCGTGTATGAACGGAGATGTTCAAAATCCATACAATTAAAGAAATTTAGGGATGAGGCAACTTTCCTCGGATCGTGACCTGCGGGTGTACTGTCAGGATCCGCTCTGCGAATAAAATATGTCATTTTCGCTCTGAGTTGATTCAGAGATAAATTTGAGCCTGATGTTTCTCCCCTGAATAGTTGACTACCCTTGAAGTCTGAAGTTCTACGAAGATAGACCTTTAGGCATTCTACTGGACATAGAGATGCATCTTCTTTCAGAGGGCAGATTCTCCAGGGACCCCACCTGTTGGTGGGTAACTCATTCTTGGCGAGAAACGTAGCATCCGGAAACAGGTTCAGCTCCCCCCCATCCAGGAACTGAACACGACCTGCCTCTCTCGAGAGGGCTACGATCTCACTAACCCTGGCCCCGGACGCGAGTGCAAATAGGAAAATAACTTTTTGCGTCAAATCCTTTAACGCCATTCTTCATTGCTCAACAGGGAGGCGAAATGAAGAACTTTGTCTAAAGACCATGAGATGGGCTTTGGAGGTGCTGAAGGTCTGAGCCTAGCGCAGGCTTTCGGAACTTTATTAAAGATCTCGTTACCTAGGTCGATCTGGAAGGCAAATAAAATGGGTCTCATCAAAGCCGATTTACACACTGAAATCGTGTTAGCTGCCAATCCTTGGTGATGGAGGTGGATGAAGAAAGATAAGCAGAAGTCTGTTGAGATCTCCTGCGGATTCTTTGCCTTTACAAAGGCCACTCATTTTCTCCAAGATGACTCATATTGCCTTCTAGTCGATTTGCACTTGTATTCCTCTAGGAAGTCTATGCTGGCTTTCGAAATCCCGAAGCGCTTTCTCACCGCTAGGGCGAGAAAATCATGAGCTGCAGGGTCTGGGTTTTCTGTAATGAAGCGCAGACAGTCGACTTCTGGACTCGCTGGGTCAGAACTGGATGTGGTAGCGGCACGAACTTCATCTGTAGTTCCAACGCCAAGGGGAACCACATACTGTTCGCCCACTTGTGGGCCACTATTGCCGCTACCCCCCTTGAAGGATCTCAGTTTGTTGAGGACCCTCAACAGAAGGTTGTGAGGAGGGAACAGATAAATCCTGGACCATCTGTTCCAGTCGAGGGACATTGCGTCCACTGCTTCCGCTAAGGGGTCCTCGTACGGGGACACGTACAGGGGCAACTTCTTGTTGTCTTTCTTCGCAAAGAGGTCTATTTGCAGTTCTGGGACTTGATTCAGAATGAAGGAAAATGATCCTGCGTCTAAGGACCATTCCGACTCTATCGGTGTGAACCTGGATAGAGCGTCCGCTGTCACATTGCGGACTCCTTGAAGGTGATCTGCCGACAGGTACCACTTCTTCTTTTCCGCCAATCGGAAAATGGCTAACATCACCTGGTTGAGAGGTGGTGACCTCGACCCTTGTCGATTCAAGCATCTCACAACCACCTCGCTGTCTGTCACCAATCTTATGTGGATCGAGTGACGCGGGGAGACTTTCTTTAAGGTAAGGAGCACTGCTATAGCTTCTAGAAAGTTTATATGAAAGGTCCTGAATAGCTTGGACCAAGTCCCCTGGACTTTTTTCCGATGAGAGTGACCTCCCCATCCCTCCTTTGAGGCGTCTGAGTGAATCGTCATCGACGGGGGAGGTGGCTGAAGAAGAACCGACTTCTTTAGATGTCTGGCTTGGGACCAAGGTCTGAGAAGAGTACGTAGCCGAGGCGGCACTGGTCTTCTCAGGTCTCTTCGCGCGTTTGATGCATACCTTCTCCAAACTCCGGTTGCATCCTTTAGCTGTGCTCTTAGCACTGGGTCTGTCACTGAAGCAAACTGGAGAGAGCCTAGTACCCTTTCCTGTTCGCGTCTTGATATCCTTTCGGAATCTAGAAGTCTCTTGACAGAGCCCGCTATCTCCTTCCTTTTCTTCATTGGGATGGAGAAACTGTGTGACAAAAGGTCCCAGTGGATTCCCAGCCACTGGAACTTTTGGGATGGAGAAAGTCGAGACTTTTTCTTGTTGATCTTGAAGCCTAGGTACTCTAGGAACTGGATCACCTGACTGGAAGCTTGCAAGCATTCGGTCTCGGATGCTGCCCACACCAGCCAGTCGTCCAGGTAGGCTACTACCTGAATTCCCTTTAGGCGTAATTGTTTGAGAGCTGCGCTCGCAAGCTTCGTGAAAATCCTTGGGGCTATGTTTAGCCCGAATGGCATGGCTCTGAAGGCGTACAGTTTTCGTTGTAGCCTGAACCCTAGGTAGGGGGAGAGTCGACGGCTGATTGGAATGTGCCAATAGGCGTCTGACAAGTCTATAGAGACTGAGTATGCCCTCTTGGGCAGTAAGGTCCTTATGTGTTGCAGTGTTAGCATCTTGAATTTGCAATTCACTATGAACTTGTTGAGTGGTGACAAGTCCAGAATGACTCTGAGCTTTTCCGAGTCTTTCTTGGGAACACAAAACAGCCTCCCTTGGAATTTGATGGACTTCACCTTTCGGATCACATTTTTCTCCAACAGTTCTTGAACGTACTCCTCCAAAATGGGGGTGGAGTGTTGGAAAAACCGAAGGCATGGGGATGGAGTGCTGTACCAGCTCCAACCCAGTCCATTCTTGAATAGGCTTTGGGCCCAGGGATCGAAGGTCCAGCGATCCCAAAATTTCATCAGTCTCCCTCCTACCGGTATCATTTCACTTGGACTGCCGTCCTGAGGTCTTGCCTCCCTGACCACGACCACCTCTGAATCCCCTTCCCCTTGAGGGGCGCCTAGACGAGCCTCTGGCTGCTCTTCTAGGTTTTGCACGAAAGGAAGAAGACTGTCCTTCGAACGTTGGGGCGAATGGGGTTGACTGACCTGGCACAGCCTGGGGTACCCACTGAAAGGCAGTCGGGGTTTGTGCCACCATCTGGGGCACTGGAGGCAAAGGCAATTGCAGTTGCTGTTGCTGTCTATAAGGCTTGGCTGGCCGAAATGGTAGCCTAGTCTTCATATTCTTCCTCTTTGGTTGAGGACCCTCATCCGGGGAAGATTTTCTTTTGATAGCCAGGCCCCACTTCTGGAGAAGGTTTCTATTCTCCACGGCGACCTTATCAACAACCTCTTTGACCACATCGGTAGGGAAAAGGCCTTTTCCCCAAATGTTGGAGGAGATTAATTTCCTTGGTTCGTGTCTCACCGAAGCCCCGGCGAACACGATCTCCCTGCAAGCTCTCCTTGCCTTGATGAAGCCATAAAGGTCCTTCGTCACTGTGGCTAGGTGAGACTTAGCCACTACCATGAACATTTCATGGACCTTAGGGTCACTTGCCATTGTCTCAAGAGTGGTCTGATGAGACATTGAGGCAGCCAGTCTTTCTTTGGTCTCGAACTCTCTTCGTAAAAGAGATTCAGGCAGCTTGGGGAGGTCCTCGCCGAATTGCCGTCCGGCAATATCAGCCTCCAACTTTCCCACTGAGAATGTCAGATGGACATCCTTCCAGTCTTTGTGGTCCATAGGCAGAGCTAGCGACAAGGGTTTACACTCCTCCAGGGAGGGACAAGGCTTGCCGGCCTCGACTGCCTTTAGGACAGCCCCAAACCCTTTTTGTAAAAAGGGGAAGGCTCTCTCAGGAGAGGACACAAAAGAAGGGAGCTTCTTGCTCAATGCAGCTACCTTCGAATTTGAGAAGCCCCTCTCTTTCATCGAGGATGAAAGTAGGGCTTGAGCCTTAGCGTGGTCCATAATAATGACCTCCTTCGGCTCTGTCTCCTCCCTTGAAGCTGGTTCTTTTCTCAGCCGGACAGAGCAGTCCGGATATGATGCCTTGCTGGGCCAGAATTCTACCTCCTCTAGCGGAACTGAACCCAGCTTATCCGAAATGACGATCTTACCAGTCGTCATTGGCATGTGCTCAGCATACCTCCATGGGTTAGCATCTGAGCATATGGGAAGGTCTTTCACATTGAGCCTTTTCTGGGGCCCATGTGATTCTGCTAGGGACTGCATACGCAGTTCCATTGCAGCCGCCTTCTCCTGATTCTCCTTCTGCATTTGTTGGATCATTCCAACAATCGAAGAGAGGGCCTGTCCCAGTTTTACTGGGAGACCAGCCGATGTTGAGGGGATGGGCTCCGGCATCTGAACCGGGTAGCCGACACCTCGTCGACTTCATCCTCTACGACATCCGGGGTTTGAACTTGATCCTGACCTTCTGCCAGGAGGTCTTCTTCCAAATGATCGTCCAGGTCAGACATCCTGTCACACAACTGGATGTCTTGCATCGCATCTGCGACTTCCTCGTCCACCTGGACTTGATCTTGAAGGATCTCCTCTTGAGGCTGGGGAATCACTGCCTCAGCTGATGCCTGGGGAAAAAGATACGCTCTCATCTTCTCATTTGGAAGATAAGGGCCAGAGGTGTTCTTCTTGAAGCCCCTTACCCAAGTACGAAGCTTCTCCCTAGCTATATCCCTTGATTCCGCCGTTCTAGGGGAATCAAAAGCCTCAGTAATCAGGTTAGTGCATACAGTACATACCTGAGGGTCCCAATACTGGAGATCATCCTTGGAGACAGCGCATGCTGCGTGTCTCCTACAACACTCATGTCCGCAGAGGTTCTTGCTGCGGACATTGCAGAAAACATTTCCGCACTTCGGAGGGTCCTCCTGTAAAGAGAAGAAATTTCCATGAGTATCAAGTGAACTATGTATCACTGGATATGCATAGTATAGCATAACAATTCATAAAGGAAAGACACACACTTGTGTTTCCCTCACAACCCATTGTTGCAGCTTTCCAGATAATAAAATCAAAATGGTTTATCTCTACTAGAGTAACCAATGCAAGGTTTCCAGAGGAAACAGGTGGAGCTCACACCTAGGCAATGATTTTAAAATCTTGGATAATAGACAGGGAAGAACTCTGCTTCCTGTCTGAGGGCAACAGCAAAGGGCTGTGCAAGAAAACACAATAGTGTTAGAAGATACAGTGCTGTACCTAAACCTTTACTATAGTTTTCTTCTTACTGTATATGCTATACAGAAGAATACTAGTACAGTATAGGAGGATGTGTGCCGGCCTGCCTTTGCCGGCCGGCATACACCACAACTAGCTTTAAAGTATACTACTTAACAGCTATAGGGCGGCAGCACTCTGGTTCAAATGCCTGTGCCGGCGGCAGCAGCTGCCGGCCAGCAACAGCCAGTGTTGGCCGGCAATGACTGCCGGCCAGCAACTACACAAGGTAGTACCCAGCTGCCGGCCACACTCTTGGTGACCGGCAGACAAGGACTGACATAAGCCGGCCGGCAAAGGTACAAGACCGATGCCAGCCGGCAGCAAAAGAACCAGAAGACT
>NC_090730.1:340345-349876 GCF_036898095.1 Palaemon carinicauda | reverse complement strand
CAATATATCTATATCTTTAACAAAAGTAACAATTATTCTTAAACAGTTACCCATGATAATGTTTAAATTATATATCTCCATAGGGTAACAACTATTATTTAACAAGTTACCAATTCATGTATACATGTTCAATTTTGTTTGTGGTACCTCATAATCATTTACTAGCATTATACAATATATAGCATACATTGAGCTGTATTTTCCATGCATTTTTCTTTATTTATGACTATATCTGTTAGGTATGTATATTTTCTTACATATACATATTTGCATATTCTTCCATAATCAATTGTTTATGGCTATGACTAAATATATGTCCAGTAACACTCCTAGGAAACATATTCTAATATAACTTTTAATATTCAATGCTTGAATGGTAGCTGTCTGAGCTAATGCAATGTATTAAATTTTTACGTACAGTTAAATTCCATATATGTAAATAAACCCATGACCCAATGGGTCATTGGTGAATTAGGAGTGTAACAACAGCGCCATAACAAGATGTGAAACTTGACCATGCTAAGCAATGCTTGCAGTAGCCTGGAAGGCATTGCATGAATAAACATATATGTGTGTCTTGTAAACAAGTCACAACGTGTCCCGTGGGAAGCAGTTGACCTATTGAGCCCTACTGGAATCACCTGACTATTAGCCATAAGGCTACGTGATCATTTCATGTTGTTATTATATAAAACGCTGAGATAACTAGTGTTACGTTATCGACATGAGCCTACTGTAAATCAGTTCTATTCATCTTTTCATACTAACTGGTCATCCGACCAAACCATCCCATACTCCAGTGATGGAGCTATCAATAAATTGTTTAAAGTTAACCTGAAACTTTGAACTTATTTTAAGAGAAACCTACAAGTCTAATATTTCTATATCACATTGAAGAGACATGAGGATGGAACCACAATGTATACGTACAACATTCGTATACTAACACACACACACACACACACATATATATATATATGTATATATATATATATATATATATATATATATATATATATATATATATATATATATATATATATATATATATATATATATATATATATATATATATATATATATATATATATATATATATATATATATATAACGGATTTTGAGCGAAGCGAAAAATCTATTTTCCTAATGGAAGTTCCTATTAGATAGCTTTCTAGGGTATATTTGATTACAGTGATATTCCCAGAATTCTCACTCCTGGAGCGAATATCCCTAAATAGTCTCACAGGGATATCGCATAATATCAGAGCACGTATTATTGACACGTCACATACCTATCTTTGCCCCGAACAGTATTAACGCTTCGAGGGGGTATAGTGACGAGAATCTGAACCGAGAATGAAAAGAGAGCCGCTCATAAGTCATCTTCCCTATTCCGTTTCCAGTGTGTATCTGATGAAGGCGGTAGCGGCATCTTTATTCCTTGTAGTGATGTACGAGGTGTTACAGATACTGTACTATAGTGAGGGGTCAACAGGCCCTTTTACAATAAAAGGAAGGGCGGTCCATCAGGACGACATGGCTACTTCACCCAAAAATAGATTTTTCGCTTCGCTCAAAATCTGTTTTTTGGGCTCAGGCCATGTCGTCCTGATGGAAGTTTACCAGAGCATTACTGTATCTGTGGATTCTCAATCAGTGCCATACTCTCAAGAAAGTATTTTCCTGGTCTGTCTAGACCTAGAGACCTATGATGTTACCGTCATACATCATTTCATCTAAGCATGAACTATGTTAGTGCTTCCTGCCCCCTACAGGGAAGAGTCGTACTAGACTCTGGAAAAAGTCTCGAGGAGTACATAGAAATTTATGGATGACAAAATGACAAGCTTGTATAGTGGTCTCGCCCTATACAATATGAAGCAGAGTTTGTATAAGAGTCACCAATGTCAGAATGAATTTGTGACACCTTCCACAATGTGACTACTCTTATAAACTATTGGATAATGGTTGTATTCGCATAGAAACAAATTTTGCCTATTTGCCACCAACCCGTTAGGGTACCACGTCAACCCTTCCAAGGAAGGGTTAGAGTGAGTGGACTTTTGCTTGAATCAGGGAACAGTCTCGAAAGACATACCATGATAAAAATATCCATATTTTAATCTTTATGCTCAGTACATTTCTAATAAAATGAGTGTTGGCGAATGAGATGCAGGGTTCACTATGAACTAGTTTATCAAAATTTAATAAACGTACATATCAGATCAACATTTATAAAATTTATAAAAAGTGGATGATATGCATAAAAGCATAAAGGAAAACAGTCAACAGAAAATATTGTTTCACCTACTAGGAAACAGATTTACCACTTCAATTGAATTATTAATAATAATGATATAGTCTGTATACTGTTTACATACACTAGCGTAAAAAAAGTAAAAAAAACGCTTGGCACAAGTGTCCGTATATGCTATAGATTACCGACGTCAATGGAACAGTTCCTAAGGACATTTATGTGGCCTATCGCTCAGCGTGTAGTAACATAACAGTGACTACACGCACACCCCCTTAATTAATCGTCCCAAATTAATTACACTGTTCCTTGCAGACTTGAAACAGAAGGTTAAAGAATTCTACCTGCTGCTAGCACAGATCTCATAAGTTGCTCCACTTGCTTTTCATAGTAAATAAAGAACGCCTTGGATGACTACCAGCCGGTATTCAAACAAGGATGTTCCAAGTCCATATAATTAAGGAAATTTTATGGAAGAGGCAACTTTCCTCGGATCATGACTAACGGGTGTACTATCTGGATCCGTTCTGCGAATAACACGGGTGAATTTCGACCATAGTTATAGAAAACCTTGAACCCAGGGTTTCTCTTCTGAACAGCTGTCCTCCCATAAAGTCTGAAGTTCTATGCAGATAGACCTTTAGGGACTCCACTGGACATAGAGATGCATCTTCCTTACAGGGCAGATTCTCTAGGGACCCCACCTGTTGGTGGTTAGCTTGTTCATGGAAAGAAACGTTGGGTCTGGAAATAGATTCAGTTCTCCATCCAAGAACTGCATGTGGCCTTCCTCTCTAGAGTGAGCCACTATTTCATAACTCTGGCCCCCAAAGCGAGTACAAACAGAAATATGACTTAAATTCAATACCTTTTAAGCATATTCCTCATTGTTCATTATTTATACACAATGAGGAATCATATCTAATGACCATGCAAAGGGTCTCTGGAAGCGCTGCAGGGCTGGTTTATTAAGAAAGGTCGACCTGTAAGGCATATGGTATCTGACTTGTTAAGGCAGGCTTGAACAACAGAATTGTGTTGGCTGCTAAACCTTGCTCATGAAGGTGAATGAAGAATGATAAATAGGAATCTGTCGGGATTTCTTTCAGTTTCTTCGCCTTGACAAAGGATAGCTGTCTCTTCCCTGAAGCCTCATAATGTCTTCTGGTTTCCTACTTAAGTCTAAACTGACTTTTAAACACCAAATCATTTTCTCATCGTTAAGGAGAGAAAATTATGAGATGGTGTTTTCTGTGACAGGGATGTATCCGTTAGCGGTACGAATTTTAGTCTTGGTTCCAATGCCAGAGGGAACCACACACTATTTGACCACTTGTGGGCCACTATTGCTGCTTTTGCTTTGATGGATCTCAGCTTATCATGGACCTTCAAAAGGAGGTTGTGCGGAGGGAACAGATAGATACTGGACCATCTGTTCCAGTCCAGGGACATAGCGTCCACTGCCTCTGCTGACGGCTCCTCGTAAGGGGCCATGTAACGATCTATTTTCTTGTTGTCTTTCGTCGCAAAGAGGTCTATCTGCAGCTCGAGATGAAGGAGAACGATCCTGCGTCAAGGGACCATTTTGACTCTCTAGGTGTAAACCTAGATAGAGCGTCCGCTGTCACATTGCGGAACCCTTGAATGGGAACTGCTGACAGGTGCCATTTCTTCCTTTTAACCAAACGGAATATGGCCAACGCCACTTGGATCTTTTTGCGCGTTTGATGCGTATTTTCTCCAGACTCATGTTGCATCCTTAAGCTGTGCTCTTAGCACTGGATCTATTATCGAAACAAAGTGTAGAGAGCCCAGCACTCTCTCCTTTTTGCGTCTTGATATCCGTTTGGATTTCAATAGTCTCTCGACAGAACCTGCTATTTCTTTCCTCTTCTTACTAGGAATGGAAAGCCGATGTGACTCCAAATTCCAGTGGATTCTCAGCCACTGAAATTTTTGATGTGGAGAAAGACGAGACATTTTGATGTTGATCTTGAATCCTAGATGTTCCAGAAACTGGATCACTATCTTAGAAGCTTGCATGCATTCTGTCCTGGATGCTGCCCACACCAGCCAGTCGTCCAAGTAGGCTACTACTTGGACCCCCTTTGGGCGTAATTGATGGACGGCTGCGTTCCTTGGGGCTATGTTTAGCCCAAAAGGCATGGCTCTGAAGGCGTAAAGTTTTCTATGTAACTTGAAGCCTAGGTAGGAGGAGAGGTGACGATTAATTGGAACGTGCCAATAAGCATCAGACAAGTCTATAGAGACAGTATATGCCCTTCTGGGCAGTAGGGTCCTTATGTGCTGAAGCGTGAGCATTCTGAACTTGTAGTTCGCTATGAACTTCTTGAGCGGCGACCAGTCTAGAATAACTCTGAGTTTTTCTGAGTCCTTCTTTGGAACACAAAACAGCCTTCCTTGGAATTTTATGGACTTAACCTTCCGGATGATCTCGGACATATTCTTCCAGAACGGCGGATGAGTGTTGGAAGAATTGAGAAAATTGAAGTGGAGGACTGCTCCAGCTCCAACCTAGTCCATTTTTAACTAGGCTGTGGGCCTAATTATCTCTAGTCTGCCTTCTACTAGAAGTATCTTACTTCTGCTGTTGTGGATATGAGGCCCGGCCTCCTTGACCGCGTCCTCTCCTGTATCCCCTTCCTCTTGAAGGGCGTCTAGAAGAACCTCTGGCTGTTCCTCAAGCTCTCGAACGAAAGGAAGAAGTCTACCTTTCGAGGGTTGGGTAAAGAACTGGCGACTGTGTCGCCACTTGTTGAGGTACTAGCTGGTACGTGGTTGGAGGTTGTGCCACTATCTGAGGCACCGCGGTCAGAGGAAGTTGTTGTTGCTGTCCTGGATCTTGGGGTCACTTGCCATCGTTTCTAGTGTTGTTTGCAACAACATCGATGCCGCAAGTCTTTCCTTTGTCTCTTGCTCTCTACGTAAGAGAACCTCCGCCAGTTTTGGAAGTGCCTCGCCGAACCGGCGTTCAGCAATATCAGCTTTCAGCTTCCCGACTGAGAAGGTAAGGTGTACGTCCTTCTAGTCTTCTTGGTCCAAGGGGAAGGTCAGAGATAACGGCTTGCACTCCTCCAAGGAGGGGAATGGTTTTCTTGCCTCCATCGCCTTTAAGGCTGTCTTATATCCCTTTTCCAAGAAGCGAAAGGCTCTGGTAGGAGAGGCCACAAAGGAGGGATGCTTCTTACTGAAGGCGGGCACCTTTGAGTTAGTGAAGCCCCTCTCTTTCATCGAGGTCGCTAGTAACGTTTGAGCCTTACTATGGTCAAAAACTATGACCTCCTTTGGCTCCGTCTCCTCCTTTGAGGCTGGCTCCTTCCTAAAACGGACATAGCAGTCCGGATAAGAATATTTGTTGGGCCAAAATTCCACTTCTTTCAGGGGAATTGCTCCCAACTTTTCTGTGAACACGATCTTCCCGGTTGTCATCGGCATGTGTTCAGTATACCTCCAAGGCTTAGTATCCGAGCACAAAGGAAGATCCTTCACGCTGAGCCGCTTCAGGGGCCCACGTGATGCTGCAAGTCTACGCATCTCCAGTTTCATTGCATCTTTTTTCTCTTCATTCTTCTTTTGAATTTGTTAGATCATCTCAACAATGGAAGAAAGAGTCCTTCCCAGTTCATCTGGGATAGCAGACGATGTAGACGGAATAGGTTCTGGGTCCGGAACCAATGTAAACGACACTTCGTTGATTTTTTCCTCTTCTACTTGAGGAGCCTGGAACAGCTCCTCCTCCTGAGCTTCTCCTAGAAGGTCCTTCTCAGTAGAATCCGACACCTCCGACATCCTATCGTCCAATTGGACGTCTTGAAGGGCGGCTGAGACTTCAGAATATACCGTATTCTGGGCAATTGGTATCTCCACCTGATGCTGTGGGATGATTGCATCAGCCGATGCTTTAGGGAAAAGGTAGGCCCTCATCTTTTCATTTGGAAGGTAGGGACCTGAGGTGTTTTTCTGAAAACCCCTCACCCAGGATCGTAACGTTTCCCTGGCAGCATCCCTTGACTCCGTTGACTTACGGTCGTTAAAAGCCTTGGTAATCAAGTTAGAACAAACTGTACAAACCTGAGGGTCCCAATAGGGAAGATCACCTCTGGAGGCTGCGCATGCTGCGTGCCTCCTACAAAGTTGATGTCCACAGAAGTTCTTACTGCGGACATTACAGAACACAATCCCGCACTTTTGATGGTCCTACTGTAAAGAGAAGAAAAATCCACGAGTATCAAGTGAAGGCTTTCACTTATATTGAAACATTTAGCTTATATAAAAAAGCTATAAGAGAAAGAATTAAAGACACATACTTGTACTACCTGTCCAGTCAATTGCTGAAACCTCCCAAGATGTTAAAACTAAGGTTAATTCTATTCTACAATACCTTATGTAATTTCCTAAACGAAAATCTAAGGTGCAGTTCACACCTTGAGATAAAGTTTTAATATACGTGATAGAAAGAATACAAAAAAGAACTTACTTTCTATGTATTGTACGGTCTCAACAAAAGGCTGTACAAGATAACATTAGGTATGATGAAGAACTTTTAGTGTTATCACAAGCACTGTACAGCAGTTTCTGCTAATGTAGTGTGTACTACACTATGAATACAGCAACTACTGTACATCGCATGCTGTTGTGCCGGCTTGCGCCTGCATGTGCTGGCGTGCGCCGGCACGTGCCGGCCGGAAACTACCTCTGTATAGGTCAAAGATATACTATTTTTAACTATCCCCTGATTCGCGACTGTGTGCCGGCCGGCAATCATTGCCAGCCGACGGCTGAAAACACTATTACCCGGCTGCCGGCTGCTAATCGTAGTGGGCAACAGATTCGGGCTGTGCTTCCACTGCCGGCCGGCAAAGTTAATAAAACCCATGCTCGCCGACAGTAGCCAAGAACCAGAGAACCTCCACCTGCTCGGCTGTTGGCTGTTAAGCCGGCAGTCGGGTTAGGGTTGCAACACAATAGTCAGAGAAACAGTATGGATGTAAGGTTTAACCCTGGATAGGTACGCTCCTCGGACACCCCTTTAAGGGTATACTCGGACGCGAAAGACCCCGACGATAAAAAAAAATTCTTGAAAAATCAGTTTTTGCAGTAACCTCCTTTTTTCTTTTGCCAAAAAAAACTTCAATGAATGCTTAAAACAACTGTAAAGATAAATACTACTCATCTGCAGAAAAAACTATTTATTATAAATATTTTAAAAAAATAAGTAGAAAAAAAAGACCTGACATAAAAATTCATAAAAAAAAGTTTATACATATATACACAATTCCTTTTAGGAATTGATTCTTGAATGTTTAGGACACATCTTGATGTATTTTGGATGAAGTCAGACCCATGGAGGTGAAGATCTGAAATGAGAAAAAAAGGGTAACTTTTTTTGGCCAAAAAAATTTGTCCAAATTTCATGAATTTTTTTGGGTACCCAAATGAAATAGGAAGTGGCTAATTTTTTTTTAGGGAATAAACATATGTTATCCTAAAATAGAAATATGTAAAAAAATCTTCATTATTTTGTAAATTACATTTATATCAGGGGCCATATCTAAAGGTAATTTTTTGAGTACTTAGAAATTTCGTAAAAAAATACATATATTTAATATATAATATGATATTTATGCAGGTAAATATATACCAAAATATCACAAATTCTATAGGGAACAAGAATATATATAGATAGGGCAGCTTACGCTTCGGATATGTCCACACAATGGCCGCCAACCACACTGACTCAGACTCCCTAATCTGCCACTTGAAATGTAGGAAGGGTATGTCAATTTCAAGGTGCTATTTACTAATCTAATTATTATTGGATATGCATAAAAATTGTATGGTGGGTTGCTGGATAATTGACGATTATTTTACGACTATAAATTTAAAATTCTGACCCAAAAAATTTTTTTTGAAGGGAAATAAAATCGGAAAAAAAAAATGTAAAACAATATAATATTTTAGCTAAAAAAAATTGATGATATTCAATCAAAAAAAAAAAATTAAACAAAATTTTCCGACAAATAAACATCTAGAGGAATCATTACTCTGTGATAGTTCCTTAGTACGTAGTAATTTTGAAAGAATTGGGAAAAAACGAAAAAATGGCAATCACCGGAAAATCGAACACATACCTATATATACGCCATATCTGGCTAAAAAAAAAGATAGGCATGGGTAGCAAGATCATCTAGAAACACTTTCCAACACTATAAAAATATAAGTTTTGCGACACTACTTGCCAATTCCTTACGGTAACATGACTAAGCAAAAAAATGCAAAACAAATAAAAAGAGGCACTCGCGGAAAAATGGCTAACATTCTAATATACGGCATTTCAGAAAAAAAAAATTCAGCCACGTGCTAGGCAAACCATCGAGGCACATTTTCCGACAAATAAACATCTAAATGAATAATTAATCTGTGATAGTTCCTTAGTACGTAGTAATTTTGAAAGAAATGGGAAAAAACGAAAAAATGGCAATCACAGGAAAATCGAACACATACCTATATATACGCCATATCTGGCTAAAAAAAGAAGATAGGCATGGGTAGCCAGATCATCTAGAAACACTTTCCAACACTATAAAATTATAAGTTTTGCGACACTACTTGCCAATTCCTTACGGTAACATGACTAAGCAAAAAAATGCAAAACAAATAAAAAGGGGCACTCGTGGAAAAATGGCCATTCTAATATACGGCATTTCAGAAAAAAAAAATTTCAGCCACGTGCTAGGCAAACCATCAAGGCACATTTTCCGACAAATAAACATATAAATGAAATACTATTCTGTGATAGTTCCTTAGTACGTAGTAATTTTGAAAGAAATGGGAAAAAACGAAAAATGGCAATCACAGGAAAATCGAACACATACTTATATATACGCCATATCTGGCTAAAAAAAAATAGGCATGGGTAGCCAGATCATCTAGAAACACTTTCCAACACTATAAAAATATAAGTTTTGCGACACTACTTGCCAATTCCTTACGGTAACATGACTAAGCAAAAAAATGCAAAACAAATAAAAAGGGGCACTCGCGGAAAAATGCCCAACATTCTAATATACGGCATCTCAGATAAAAAAAAAGACATGCACGTGTTAGCCCAACCATCAAGGCACACTTTCTAACACATAAACATGAAAAAAAAATCAATAATATACGGCAATTCCTTACTACGTAGTAAATTTTTACAAATATTGAAAAAAAAACAGAAATTGGCAACCGCAGTTAAATACCCAATATACCAATAA
>NC_090730.1:325345-330345 GCF_036898095.1 Palaemon carinicauda | reverse complement strand
ATATAATCACAGCGCTGGCAAGCGCGACTTGGGAACAAGCAAAAATTCTTCCAGATACGATTACGTAAACCAGAAATACCGGGTTTTCAGAAAAGTGCTTCCCGGACATAGTATAAGCTTGAAACTCTAGGATTTAGTTCTATTTAATTTAACTAGACGATCCTAAAAGTTTCAAGTCCCTATCTTATAAGGTTCGTGAAATATGACGTCAGAAATATGCAAAAAAAATAGCAAAAATGACGTCAACTTTCATGTGTTCGATATAGAGTCATGGATAGACGATTTTTAGTAAAGTTTCAACTCTATAATCTTAGCTTCTGAATGAGCTAGATATCTGTTCGACCTCAGGTTTTGTAGATTATGTTTTAAATTGTGTATTAGGCTATGTGGGAATGTTTTGCGGTAATCACGAAGGCTGTAGTCACGTACTTAAGTTTCAAAAAGCATCAAACTGACATCTTTAAGCGAACTTTCAACGTTTATTTCTCAGCTTCTGAATAATAAGTTATAGACATGTTTGACCTCACATTTTGAAGATATGACTATAAACTAGTTAATCAATACGCTTGCGTAAAAAAAGAGTGATATTTTACTCAAAAACCGATAAATCGGTTGGAACTTTTGACCGGGGAAACGTCTGTCTATATCCGAACATAACTTGACAACAAAACGTTTACCCGATTGAGCGGTTTAAAGAATTGATATAAAAATTTTAACCGGGTGTCGCCGGTCGCTTGCTTTTGACATTACCCATAGTCAAAAAACAAAAAAAATTCTGGGTAACGTACCTACAACTATAACGTTAAATAATGAAATAGCATACACGCCAACCTTTTTTGTTGGGATTGCAATTGATGTATGTGGCAAGAAGGTTGTTGGAGGCAGCATGAGGTAGGGCAGTGAATGGTGCTATGAAGGAGTGAAGGTAAAAGTGGAAGAGAAAAAGAGGGCTTTTGAAGAATGACTGCAGAGTAATAGTATAGAGAAGTATGAAAAATATAGAGAGAAGAATGTGGAAGTAAAGTGCAAGGTACGTGAGGCAAAGAGGGCAGCTGACCTGAGGTGGGGTCAGGGATTGAGTCAGTCATATGAAGAGAATAAGAAGTTTTGGAAAGAAGTGAAGAGAGTAAGGAAGGCTGGCACAAGAATTGAAGAGACAGTGAAAGATGGAAATGGAAGGTTGTTAAAAGGAGAGGAGGCAAGGAAAAGGTGGGCGGAATATTTTGAAAATTTCCTGAATGTTGAGGATAAGAGAGAGGCAGATATAATTGCTGTTCCAGGTGTTGAGGTGCTAGTGATGGGAGATGACAATGAGAGAGAGATTACAATTGAGGAAGTGAGGAGAGCACTAGATGAAACGAGAGTAGGAAAAGCATCTGGTATTGATGGTGTGAAAGCTGAGATGTTGAAGGAAGGGGGTGTGACTGTACTTGAATGGTTGGTGAGATTGTTTAATATGTGTTTTATGTTGTCAATGGTACCAGTAGATTGGGTTTTTGCATGTATTGTACCACTATATAAGGGTAAGGGAGATGTGCATGAGTGTTGTAATTCAAGAGGTATTAGTTTGTTGAGTGTAGTTGGAAAAGTGTATGGTAGCGTAATGATTAATAGGATTAAGGATAAAAAAGAGAATGCAATCTTGGAAGTACAGGGTGGTTTTCGAAGAGGTAGGGGTTGTATGAATCAGATTTTTACAGTTAGGCAGATATGCGAGAAATATTTAGCAAACGGTAAGAAGGTGTATGTTGCGTTTATGGATTTGGAGAAAGCATATGATAGAGTTGATAGGGAAGCAATGTGGAATGTGATGAGGTTATATGGAGTTGGTGGAAGGTTGTTGCAAGCAGTGAAAAGTTTCTACAAAGGTAGTGAAGCATGTGTTAGAATCGGAAATGAAGTGAGTGATTGGTTTCCGGTGAGAGTGGGGCTGAGACAGGGATGTGTGATTTCGCCGTGGTTGTTAAACTAGCATGTTGATGGAGTGGTGAGAGAGGTGAATGCTCGAGTGCTTGGACGAGGATTAAAAATGGTAGGCGAGAATGACCATGAATGGGAGGTAAATCAGTTGTTGTTTGCGGATGATACTGTACTGGTAGCAGACACAGAAGAGAAGCTTGACCGACTAGTGACAGAATTTGGAAGGCTGTGTGAGAGAAGGAAGTTGAGAGTTAATGTGGGTATGAGTAAGGTTATGAGATGTACGAGAAGGGAATGTGGTGCAAGGTTGAAAGTCATGTTGAATGGAGAGTTACTTGAGGAGGTGGATTAGTTTAAGTACTTGGGGTCTGTTGTTGCAGAAAATGGTGGAGTGGAAGCAGATTTACATCAGAGAGTGAATGAAGGTTGCAAAGTGTTGGGGGCAGTTAAGGGAGTAGTAAAAATATAGAGGGTTGGTCATGAATGTAAAGAGAGTTCTATATGAGAAAGAGATTGTACCAACTGTGATGTATGGATCGGAGTTGTGGGGAATGAAAGTGATGGAGAGACAGAAATTTAATGTGTTTGAGATGAAGTGTCTAAGGAGTATTTGTTGGTGTATCTCGAGTAGATAGGGTTAGGAACGAAGTGGTGAGGGAGAGAACGGGTGTAAGAAATGAGTTAGGGGCTA
Source organism: Palaemon carinicauda (assembly GCF_036898095.1). Classification (NCBI taxonomy): domain Eukaryota; kingdom Metazoa; phylum Arthropoda; class Malacostraca; order Decapoda; family Palaemonidae; genus Palaemon; species Palaemon carinicauda. The sequence continues at coordinate 327,734 of NC_090730.1, read as the reverse complement.
GAGTGAATATGAATGTGTTGAGGTGGTTTGGCTATGTTGAGAGAATGGAAAATGGCTGTCTGCTTAAGAAGGTGATGAATGAAAGAGTTGATTGGCGAAGTACAAGAGGAAGGCCAAGGTATGGGTGGATGGATGGAGTGAAGCAAGCTCTGGGTGATAGGAGGATAGATGTGAGAGAGGCAAGAGAGAGTGCTAGAAATAGAAATGAATGGCGAGCGATTGTGACACAGTTCCGGTAGGCCCTGCTGCTTCCTCCGGTGCCTTAGATGACCGAAGAGATAGCTGCAGTAGGGGATTCAGCATTATGAAGCTCCATATGTGGTGGATAATGTGGGAGGTTGGGCTGTGGCACCCTAGCAGTACCAGATGAACTCGGTTGAGTCCCTGGTTGGGCTGGAGGAGCGTAGAGAGTGGATGTCCCCTTTTTTGTTTTGTTTCATTTGTTGATGCTGGTTACCCCCAAAAATTGGAGGAAGTGCCTTTGCTATATATATATATATATATATATATATATATATATATATATATATATATATATATATATATATATATATATATATATATATATATATATATATATACACAGTGGAACCTCTACATACGAATTTAATCCGTTCTAGAACCAACTTCGGATGTAGAAATTGTTCGGATGTAGAAACGAATTTTCCCATAAGAATGCATTGAAATAGGATTAATTCATGGTTGAGCCCAAAAACCTATGATAACTTCTTAATAAACTACTACACATTATTTTCCCATGAGAATAATGAACACTAAATTAGATAATAGACATTTAAATTAGAAGAATAGACATGTAAATAAGAAGAAATAGCAAACAATTATAAATAAGAAACAGGTTTTAGCGTCACTTTACCTTAGAAACTCCAGCGCAGGTGTTGTTAGTCTTCGCTACGCAGAGAGTAGAGAGGAGACGGACGGACGGCGAGGAGGTAGAAAGGTTAACTACGATAAACGTACACTACCGTAACTTATTCTAACTTACACTAAGTGAACTTTACCATAACTTAGCTAATTTTTCATTTTATTTTAATATTTTAGATTTTTTTTTTACATTTTCTTTTTTTCTTTTTGATGATTACGTAATTTTAATCACTATCACTTTCGACATTTAAAACTGACTGAATTTCTTTTGCTTCACTCTTTTCCGTTTTCTTTGTTTCACTTTCTTCCGCTTTACTCTTTGCCATTTTCTTCGATTCACTTACATCCTCTTCATCGCGAGTTCGCTTCGCAGTTTTTTTAAAGAAAACATCGATAGATAATTGCTTGGTACGGCTTTTCAGAATGTTTCGAAAGTGAGTTAGGCAAACATCATCGAATTGAGAAACTACACGACAAACCTGCAATTTCTTTGGATGGTATTTGTCGATGAAGTCGACCACGTCTTGATATTATCCTAACACCTCTTTTATTTGCGCTGAACCTAACACATGTTCTACCTCCTCGCTCTCTTCCTCGTCATCACTCATGTGCTCCGACATAGCATGGAGTTCCTTGAGCTCATCCGTCGTCAGTTCGTCGTGATGTTTGGCGACGAGTTCCGTATCGTCATCTGCGTTGACCTCCAGACCCATGGACTTACCAAGGGAGACGATTTCCTCGACGGCTTCCGCTGCACCGACCACGGGATCAGGTTCGGGGTCAAAACCCTCGAAATCTCGGGGAGCAACAGCATCAGGCCAAAGCTTGTTCCAAGCGGAATTCTGGGTCCGTCGAGTTAATCCTAACCAAGCCTAATCTATGATCTTCAAGCAGTGCACGATGTTGAAGTGGCCCCTCCAAAATTCACGCAAAGTTAAGTTGGTGCTTTGCGTGACATTAAAGCACTGCTTAAATAAGTGCTTGGTGTACAGCTTCTTAAAATTATAGACGACTTGCTGGTCCATGGGCTGGAGGATAGAGGTGGTATTCGGTGGAAGATACAGCACCTTTATGAACTTGAATTCATCGAAGATATCATCTTCAAGTCCAGGGGGGGGGGGTGAGCGGGTGCATTGTCAAGGCATAGCAGGCACTTTAAAGGTAATATCTGTTCATGAAGATACTTCTTCATAGAAATGCCAAAAACTTGGATTACCCATTGCACAAAGAATTGCCTAGTGACCCAGGCCTTCGAGTTGGATCACCAGAAAACATGAAGCTGATCCTTATTGACGTTGTGTGCTTTAAAGGGCCTAGGGTTCTCTGAATGGTAAACCAGTAAGGGCTTGACTTTAAAGTCCCCGCTAGCGTTGGCACTTAGGGCAAGAGTCAACCGATCTTTCATTGGCTTATGCCCAGGCAATTTCTTCTCTTCGGTAGTGATTTAGTTTCGACTTGGCATCTTCTTCAAAAACAGCCCGGTTTCATCACAATTAAACACCTGCTG
>NC_090730.1:305345-317845 GCF_036898095.1 Palaemon carinicauda | reverse complement strand
GTAGGGGTTGTATGAATCAGATTTTTACATTTAGGCAGATATGCGAGAAATATTTATCAAAAGGTAAGGAGGTGTATGTTGCGTTTATGGATCTGGAGAAAGCATATGATAGAGTTGATAGGGAAGCAATGTGGAATGTGATAAGGTTATATGGAGTTGGTGGAAGGTTGTTGCAAGCAGTGAAAAGTTTCTACAAAGGTAGTAAAGCGTGTGTTAGAATAGGAAATGAAGTGAGCGATTGGTTTCCGGTGAGAGTGGGGCTGAGACAGGGATATATGATGTCGCCGTGGTTGTTTAACTTGTATGTTGATGGAGTGGTGAGAGAGGTGAATGCTTGAGTGCTTGGATGAGGATTAAAACTGGTAGACGAAAAGGATCATGAATGAGAGGTAAATCAGTTGTTTTTTGCGGATGATACTGTACTGATAGCAGACACAGAAGAGAAGCTTGACCGACTAGTGAGAGAATTTGGAAGGGTGTTTGAGAGAAGGAAGTTGAGAGTTAATGTGGGTATGAGTAAAGTTATGATATGTACGAGAAGGGAAGGTGGTGCAAGGTTGAATGTCATGTTGAATGGAGAGTTACTAGAGGAGGTGGATCAGTTTAAGTACTTGGGCACTGTTGTTGCAGCAAATGGTGGAGTGGAAGCAGATGTATGTCAGAGAGTGAATGAAGGATTCAAAGTGTTGGAGGCAGTTAAGGGAGTAGTAAAAAATAGAGGGTTGGGCATGAATGTAAAGAGAGTTCTATATGAGAAAGTGATTGTACCAACTGTGATGTATGGATCGGAGTTGTGGGAAATGAAAGTGATGGAGACAGAAATTGAATGTGTTTGAGATGAAGTGTCTAAGGAATATGGCTGGTGTATCTCGAGTAGATAGGGTTAGGAACGAAGTGGTAAGGGTGAGAACGGGTGTAAGAAATGAGTTAGCGGCTAGAGTGGATATGAATGTGTTGAGGTGGTTTGGCCATGTTGAGAGAATGGAGAATTGCTGTCTGCTAAAGAAGGTGATGAATGCAAGAGTTGATGGGAGAAGTAAAAGAGGAAGGCCAAGGTTTGGGTGAATGGATGGTGTGAAGAAAGCTCTGGGTGATAGGATGATAGATGTGAGAGAGGCAAGAGAGCGTGCTAGAAATAGGAATGAATGGCGAGCGATTGTGACGCCGTTCTGGTAGGCCCTGCTGCTTCCTCTGGTGCCTTAGATGACCGCGGAGGTAGCAGCAGTAGGAGATTCAGCATTATGAAGCTTCATCTGTGGTGGAATTGTGAAAGGTTGGGCTGTAGCTTCCTAGCAGTACCAGCTGAACTCGGCTGAGTCCCTGGTTAGGCTGGAGGGACGTAGAGAGTAGTCCCCTTTTTGTTTTGTTTCTTTGTTGATGTCGGCTACCCCCGAAAATTGGGGGAAGTGCCTTGGTATATGGGTGAATGTATATACATACTGTATATATTTATATATATTTATATGTATATATTTATATACATATATATATAAATACATATATATATATATATATATATATATATATATATATATATATATATATATATATATATATATATATATATATATATATATGCAGATATATATATATATATATATATATATATATATATATATATATATATATATATATATATATATATATATATATATATATATATATATATATATATATATATATGTGTGTGTGTGTGTGTGTGTGTGTGTGTGTGTTTGTGTCTGTGTGTGTATGCGTGTGTGTTTATGTTTGCGTTTGTTTGTAGATATCAATATAAATAATGACAATATCTTACTTTTTTGCTTTTAGAAAGCTGCAGATTTACTATGTGAGCAACTAAAAGCAAGAAATTAGCATTTAGGGCTTCATTCCTCATGATCAATCTCTGTTAAGTTTTTTTGCATGAATACCCAGATAATGAAAAATATTTTAAGATTCACGTTCAGACTCTGACAATAATTTTATAATTGCATAATTTTCCCCAGATGTAATTTTGTGATTTATATCAAGTACGTCAACCGACTCTTGAGATTCCACATTGACCTACATAGAGGTATTTGTTGTCGAATGAATATACATTTAAAAATAAAAAAAATTATTTTCTATCATGCATAATCAAAGTTTTATACAAATGACTGTTTTCATGGTGGTTGAATTCTTATGCCAGAAATTATCTGTCTGGGTATATATACAAGTCAAAAATTAATTTTAGTGATTCAAAGTTGGGGATGGTTTGGTGAGAAAATTACCTGTGTACATAGGGGGTAGTTATGAGGTAATTTTACTCATTTTTAAATAACAAAATAAGTTCATCATTTGTAAATAACAGTGATTATGCATGATAGAAAATTATCATTTTTTTATTTTTAAATGAACATCCATTTGACAACAAATACCTCTAATTAGGTCAATGTGGAATCTCCAGAGTCGGTAGACGTACTTGATATAAATCACGAAATTACATCTGGGGAAAATTATACAAGCATAAAATTATTGTCAGTGTCAGAACATGAATCTGAAAATATTTTCCATTATCAGGCAGGATATAAGTAGGTTTTAGACGATTAATGGACAACAATTTTCTGTGCCACGACTATCTAGTAGGAAGGCTTTCAGACTGTGTCGGATCACAAGGAAAGGCCCCATGTAAGGGGTTGTTAGCGTCGGCTTATTAATGTCGTTACGTAGGAAGACGTGCGTTGCAGACTGCAAGTCTGTTGCTATGTGATGCTTTGCTGAGGGCTTGTAATTCTTTCTGCATGGAGTAAATTTTCCCATAATGTGATATATGCGCTGGAGATTGTCGGAGGAGTTTGCAGAAGGAAGAAATTCGGCAGAGCGACCAACGGGTCGCCATACACCATTTACGCTGCTGAGACGTCAATTGGGTCTTTAGGAGTGGTCCTTAGTCCCAGGAGGACCTAACAGAGCTAAATAAACCAGCTGTAATCCTTGGAGTGGGACATTAAAGCTGCTTTGAGGGTGCAATGAAAATGTTCAACCATTCCATTGGCAGCGGGGTTGTAGGCAGTTTTCTGATGTAGGTTGTTGCCCTCAAGATTTGCTAATGATGTCCATAACTGAGAGGTGACGGTGGTACCCCAGTCAGAAGTAATATGCTCAGGGATATCAAATCTTGCATTACATCCTGGGAGTAAGGCCGATGTACATCAGGCAGACATTGCAGTTTCCATGGCAATGGCTTCGCGCAAACGAGTGGAGCGGTTGATGATGGTAAATAGGTAACGATGTCCTTGTGATGTGGGTAGGAGCCCTACAACGTCGATGTGAATGTGGGCGAAACTATGCTGCGGCGGAGGGAAGGTGCTCACTCATGAATCTGTGTGTCTATGTACTTTGGAAGTTTGGAAAGAAGTATAGTTGCGGACCCAATCCTTAGTATCCTTAGAAAAGCTGTGCCAAATTAACTTTGTCTTCAGCAGCTGTGCAGTAGAACGACATGGGGGATTTGAAAGGCCATGAATGAAATCTAACACCTGTTGGTGCATGGGAGTAGGAATCCAAGGTCGCAGTCTACCAGTACTGATGTCACAGAGGAGGGTGGTGTTGGAGCCGTCGAGGGGGATGTCTTCCCAATGGAGAGATGTGCAGGATATCCTACATGCTTGATACTCTACATCCTGTCATTAGGCTTCAGCCAAGGAGGTTGTAATCTAATCCCACTTGAACAGCAGCCAACGTGTTTCTTGACAGGACATCAGGAACGGGATTCATTTTCCCAGGGACGTGTTGAAGAGTGCAATTGTATGCAGCCACCGCGGAGCGATGTCGGTATTGACGGATGGACCAGGCGTCGGCCTGTTGAGTGAAGGTGTGCACCGGAGGCATGTGGCCTGCGCAAATGACAATGGGCGTACATTCTAAGAAATGGCAAAAGTGACGGACAGCAAAGTGCACCGCCGGCAATTTGTAATCGAAGGTAGAATAATCTGAATCTGTCTTGGACAGTTTTCTGCTGAAGAAGGCCAATGGGCGGTGCGAGACGTTGACCACCTGTTCGAGTACCTCACCAATAGTGACGTCATTGGCATCGGTGGAGAGAAGGAGAAGGACATGTGGGATGGGAAAAGAGAGAGCAGCAGCATTTGATAGGGCCTTCTTTGCTTTGCAGAAGGCGCTTCTAGAAGGGCCCCCACTTCCGGTCTTTTGGCTTGCCCTTGAGGGAGGCGTAGAGGGGAGCAAGAGTGGTGGAAATATCTGGCAGAAAACGATGATAATGGTTGATCATGCCCAAGAATTCCTGTCGAGCTTTGACGGTCAAGGGTGTGGGGAAGTTCTGAACAGCTGCTACATTCTCAAGTGGGTGTTGGGGGGTGGGTGGGGAATGGACTCCTTCATGAGTGATGCGGTGCACTAACAACGAAACTTCTTTGGCGACAAAGGTACACTTGTCTTACCAGATTACAAGGCCGTTGTTTTACAGGCGGTCCAGCAAGATCCGCAGGTGATGGAAGTGTTCCTCTTTTGAGGAAGAGAACACAAGTATGTCGTCCACATAACATAAACAGAAGGGGAAGTCCCCTAAAATGCTATCCATAGAAAAGTGGCCCAAACAGGGGTAATTAAAGGTGTATGTACCAAACGGAATGTTGATGGTAGTCTTGGGGATGTCTTCTGGGTTCATAGGCACCTGATAATACCCCTCCAGGATGTCGAACGGGGAGAAAACCTTCGCTCTGTGCAGGTAGGAGGTCACGTTGGCGATGCTTGGGAGGGGATTGAGATCCAGTTCTGTTTGCATGTTCAAGCGCCTGTAATCCCCACTCAGACGAAGGAAGCTGTCATTCTTCAAAACAATGTGTAAGGGTGACGACCATGGGCTGGAGGCCTTTTGGCAAAGTCCCATTTCCTCCATTTCGGCGAACTTCTGTTTGGCGGCTGCCGATCGATCTGGTGCCAGACATCTGAATTTGGCAAAGACTGAGGGTCCCGTCGTCTTGATATGGTGATAAATACTTTGCTTGGCCAGAGATGTGGCCATTTCACGAAGTTCTGGACAGAAAACACCCGGGTATGACGTGAGGAGGTGGGTGTAGGCATCCGTGGGTGCATTGATGTGGAGAGCGAGGTTGGAAGGCACGGGTTCAAGAGGTGTCGACAAGCGTGAGTCTGCGTTGACCAATTGTCGGTGGGGGATATAGACCAGAAGGGGAAATGAGAGAGGAAATCTGCACCGAGGATTGGCAATGTGACGTCATTAACAAGAAACTTCTAATTAATTTTATCATTTTCTAACGATAATTGGAGGTTTTCGTAACCGTAGGTGGGTATTGCGGATTCGTTGGCAGCTAGCATGTGGACGTCGGCAGATGTAGACAGACTATGTCATGTCCTGAAGAGTTCCTTTTGAAAAAGAGAATGACAAACACCCGTGTCTACCAAAAATCGCACGCTCGTTCCTGCATCATGTAAAAAGAAAAGATTAGGAACACAGGAGGCCACCACCACGAGCTATGGCTTACTTATAAGTTTTTTGGCCACTGACAATAATTGGCACATATCTTCGTGGCTGCCATGAATTTGCAGTGGTAGTAGCAAAACTTCGTCCGATGGGCGGCAGTTAGTGGCTCTGGAAGTCGTTGGTTGGGGCGCAAGCGAGTGGTGGGTTATGGTCGGCTTTATCGCCGGTCCGTTATGTCACGGGGTAGGCGTGTATGTCCTACGGCATTCACGTCACCTTCGATTGACGTTGAATACGCGTCGTCTTTGTCAGGAATGGAGGTATTGATGGAGGTCTTGAAGGTCGTGAAGTGTCTGTCAATAAGGGCGTAGGCTTTAGTCATCAACTCCTTTATGGGTAAACTATTGACATCGGGTATAGCAGCACATACAGGTTCATGTAAATGGCGTATCCAAAGGGTACGAAGTATGTTCACCTCACTAGGAGAGACGTTTGCGGCAGGTTGCAGGCGAGCAATACTGGTCATTTCCCTGAGGGCGAGCAAAGCCCTTTGGTCCCCTAACAGTTCTTCAGAGAGCTGGAAAAGCTTTGCTATACGGGCGACTGTCGACGCCGAGTACTGCTGCAGAAGGTATGTTTTGAAGGCGCCATATACAATTGGGGTGTCTCATCTTTCACAAAGCCAGTCGGATTTTTCCGGGAGGGTATACTCGGGTATCGCTGTGAGAACATAATTTGCTTTAGTGGTTGAGCGAGTCACGCCCTTGATGCTGAACTGGATTTCTGCAGGCTAAAACCAAGCAAATGCCTCTCCGCTGATGAAAGTCGAAAGTTTCAATGGGGCGGTGGCAACTTACGTGAAGTCAGCCATAGTACCAATGACAGGGCTGGGGTTGGAAGGCGGGATGAACAAGTCGACTTCCAGGGTCACCAATATGATGGGCCGAGAGAGGCTGTGACTAAGAAGGCGGGATGAAAGCAACTGAGTAACTTTATTACAGAACATCAGTTTATATATTTGCATAAAGTCAACGCAAAATGACATATAAACATAACAGGCAACTTCGTGTTCAACCGACAACCGGTTCTGTTGACAGTTACCGGTGAGAAAAAACTGATATGTTTATTCAGGTCCCTATCAATGTAATGGGAGAGCAGAGATACAAAGCATAATATATATAAAGGAGAAGAAATGTCGTTACAATGTACAATCCTGTGACACATGGTTGGCACAATATTTCTTTATTCGTGGTAAGAGAAAATGACGTAATGGTCCTCAGTCCAGAACATAGCAAATGCTAAGAATCCCCTGCTTTATGGAAACAAAAGAAAATTTCCAAATAGGTGATTTTGATGTTAGAACCATGAATCAGATTGAAAAGTTACACCAAGTGGAAAGTGATTTTATGAAATTAGTGTGTATATATATATATATATATATATATATATATATATATATATATATATATATATATATATATATATATATATATATATATATATATATATATATATATATATATATATATATATATATATATATATATATATATATATATATATATATATATATATATATGACTTTTGTGCCCGTGGGGGCATGAAAATAATTAGAATAACGCCAACGTATCCCTGCATGTTGTAAGAGGCATCTGAAAGGGAAGGGGATGGGAACCCCCTCTCCTGTATTTTAATCCTGTGAGAAATCAAAGAGGTGGAGCTGGGTTAGGTTGGATAGGGAATGTTGGACTTTTGGTAGGGCGTATGGGGCCAGGTTGTGAGAAAGGTGAAGAGGAATGGAATGAGTTCTGGAATGAACTAACTAGGTGTGTAGAAGGACTGGGTAGAATGAATTATGTAGTTTTTATGGGTCAATGCTAGAGTGGGCGCTACAGAGGTAGAAGGTGTCATTGGGAAGTATGGCGTACCAGGTGAAAATGAGAGTGATGAGACTGGTAAATATGTGTCTTGAGCAAGAGATGGTGATAAGTTCTAGTTTTTTCAAAAAAGAAAGATAAAAACAAGTATACGTAGGTAAGAGTTGAAAATGAAAGAGTGGTAGAACGGGTGTTAATGGATTATGTGATGATGATTGAAAGAATGTTTGAAAGATTGAAAGGCGTGCACGTGTTTAGTGGTATGGCTAACGGTATTTCTGATCATTTTTTGGTGGAAGGAAAATTGGTTGTAGCCAAAGAGTGGGGAATAGACTAGGTGGATGTAAAAGGGAGTTAGTGAGGGGTGAAGAGCTAATGAAAACGGGGGTAAAAAGTAAATACCAAGGAAGGTGAAAAATGCCTTATGGCGAGGTGAAACTATGAGAAACTGGTAATTAAGAGAAATGGAAGTTAGTATAAGAAAGTTTTGTTGGGATTGCAAGCGATGTGTGTGGCAAGAAGTTTGTTGGAGGCAGCATGAGGTTGGGCAGTGAATTGTGGAATGAAGGACTGAAGGTAAAAGTGGAAAAGAAAGAGTGTGATTTTGAAGAATGCCTGCAGAAAAGTATGAAACATATAGAGCGAAAAATATGGAGGTAAAGTGCAAGGTAAGTGAGGTAAAGAGGGCATCTGACCTGAGGTGGGGTCAGGGATTGGGTCATTCATATGAAGAGAATAAGAAGTTTTGGAAAGAACTGAAGGGAGTAAGTAAGGCTGGCTCAAGAATTGAAGAGACAGTGAAAGATGGAAATGGAAGTTTGTTAAAAGGAGAGGAGGCAAGGGAAGGGTGAATGGAATATTTTGAAAGTTTACTGAATGTTGACGATAATAGGGAGGCAGATATAATTGCTATTGCAGGTGATGAGGTGACGGTGATGGGAGATAAGAATGAGAGAGAGATTACAAGAGAGCAAGTGAGGAGAGCAATATATGAAACGAGAGTAGGAAAAGCATCTGGTATGGATGGTGTGAGAGCTGAGATGTTGAAGGAAAGGATTCTGACTGTACTTGAATGCTTGGTGAGATTGTTTAATATGTGTGTTTTATTGTCAATGGTACCTGTAAATTGGGTTTGTGCATGCATTGTACCACTTTATTAGGGTAAAGGAGATGTAATTGAGTAATAATTCAAGGGGGGTATTAGTCTGTTGAATGTAGTTGGTAAAGTGTAGGGTAGAGTACTGATTAAAAGGATTAAGGATAAAACAGAGAATGCAATCTTAGAGAAACAGGGTGGTTATAGAAGAGGTTGGTGGTTTTACAAATCAGATTTTTACAGTTAGGCAGATATGCAAGAAATATTTAGCAAAATGTAAGGAGGTGTATGTTGCGTTTATGAATCTGGAGAAAGTGTATGAAAGAGTTGATAGGGGAGCAATGTGGAATGTGATGAAGTTATATGGAGTTTGTTGAAGGTTATTGCAAACAGTGAAAACTTTCTACAAAGGTAGTAAAGCATATGTTAGGATAGGAAATGAAGTGAGCGATTGGTTTCCAGTCAGAGTGGGGCTTAGACAGGGATGTATGATGTCGTCGTGGTTCTTCAAGTTTTATGATGATGAAGTGGTGAGAGAGGTGAATGCTCGAGTGCTTGGACAAGGATTGAAACTGGTAGACGAGAATGACCATTAATGGGAGGTAAAACAGTTGTTGTTTGCAGATGATACTATACTGGTTGCACCCCCGGAGGAGAAGCTTGGCTGATTAGTGACAGAATATGGAAGGGTGTGTGAGAGAAGGAAATTGATAGTTAATGAGGGTAAGAGTAAGGTTATGAGATGTACGAGAAGGGAAGGTGGTGCGATGTTGAATGTCATTTTGAATAGTTACTTGAGGAGGTGGATCAGTTTAAGTACTTGGGGTCTGTCGTTGCAGAAAATGGTAGAGTGAAAGCAGATGTATGTCAGAGAGTGAGTGAAGGATGCAAAGTGTTAGGGGTAGTTAAGGGAGTAGTAAAAATTTAAGGGATGGTCATGAATGTTAAGAGAGTTCTGCATGAAAAAGTGATTGTACCAACTGTGATGTATGGATTGGATTTGTGGGGAATGAAAGTGATGGAGAGACAGAAAATGAATGAGTTCAGTATCAAGTGTCTAAGGAGTATGGCTGGTGTATCTCGAGTAGATAGGTTTAGGAACGAAGTAGTGAGGGTGAGAATGGGTATAAGAAATGAGTTAGCAGCTAGAGTGGATATGAATGTATTGTGGTGTTTTGGACCTTTTGAGAGAATGGGGAATAGCTGTCTGCTAAAGGAGGTGGTAAATGCAAGAGTTGATGGGAAAAAAACCAGAGAAAGGTCAAGGTTTGGGTGGATGGATGGAGTGAAGAAAGCTCTTTGTGATAGGAGGACAGATGTGAGAGAAGAGAGAAAGCGTGCTAGAAATAGGAATGAATGGCGAGCGATTGTGACGCAGTTACGGTAGGCCCTGCTGCTTACTCTGGTGCCTTGGGTGACCGCATAGGTAGCACCAGTAGGGGACTCAGCATTATGAAGCTTCATCTATGGAGGATAACGGTGGAGGGTGGGCTGTGGCACTGTAGTAGAACCAACCGAACTCGGTTGAGTCCCTTGTCAGGCTAAGAAGAACGTAGAGAGGAAGGTCCCCTTTTTTGTTTCATTTGATTCATGTCGGTTACCCACCAAACTTGGGGAAGTGCCTGGGTATATATATATATATATATATATATATATATATATATATATATATATATATATATATATATATATATATATATATATATATTTATATGTATATCTATCTATCTATATATATATATATATATATATATATATATATATATATATATATATATATATATATATATATATATATATATATATATGTAAACATATATATATATATATATATATATATATATATATATATATATATATATATATATATATATATATATATATACATATATATATAAATATATATATATATATATATATATATATATATATATATATATATATATATATATATATATATATATATATATATATATATATATATGTGTGTGTGTGTGTGTGTGTGTGTGTGTATATATATATATATATATATATATATATATATATATATATATATATATATATATATATATATATATATATATATATATATATATATATATATATATATATATATATTAGTAACGGTTATGGCTCCACTCTTTATACAAAGGCTTCCAGTAAGAAGAAGTCGAAATACCACAAGCATTTGGACCCTATACCAAGCCTCATCAGCTGCCCACAATCCTATGCTCGTCTACTGTTGTGAGATATTTCATTTCAGGCATCTTCTACAGAGAAAACGTGGCCGCACAGTGCTGCCAAAAACATAACACGGGAGAATTGGAAAGGAGGCCTATTGACTGAGGTGTCCGAAGATAAGTCCTGGGCCAAATTTCATTGAGACATTTAGTAAGGCCAATGACCCCCTATCGGGTGTTGAAAGAGTTATCTTGTTGTAGGAGTGTCTGTGCAGTTATTTGCTTTAAAACCTCCAAGATATTAGGACATCTGTGATTTTTTCTTCGATAGGGAGGTGAAAACTTTCGTTTATCAAGGCAAGTTGTCTGTATGAGAATTTCATATCTGTATAATCCTGACACAGCCTTCCGTGTCCATTCTTTATCACATCCCATCCTTTCCTTTTATCCCTAACGAAAGATCCCAACATCGTGTTTGATCTCCTGCTAACCATAATAACCTGACCATGTGACAGTGTTAATTTCAATGCCATTGTGTTTTAAGTTTATAAGTTATGCACTTGAATCTTACTTGCTAAAAACTCCTAACCTCACAAGCTCATCATGTTCTCGGCCGGTAGAAGGAAATTGCGCAAGTTTTCGGTTTATATATATATATATATATATATATATATATATATATATATATATATATATATATATATATATATATATATATATATATATATATATATATATATATATATATATATATATATATATTTTCCTCTCAAGGGAATGCGATTGTCTCTCCCGCTCCACATCAAGCAACTTGTGGCTCAAATCATCAAGAATATCTTTCTCTTTTGTTCTCCTTTTTTTTTTATTCCATTTTAGTTAAATAGTTTTGTTGTTGATATATTTTTGTCTGTAAAATTTGTCTTAAAGACGGCTTTCATTGTTCTTTTTGTTCATGCTCTGAGTCCTTAACCAAGGCCAAACTCACGCAACATCACAAATTGGTGACCTTGCCAGGATTTGCTAAGATAGTAATTTCAAGTTACTGTTATTGAATTAAAAACTTTACCCTTGTCTTTAGCTACGAGATGAGCCTTAATTTCCTTTTAAAAGAAATTATATGACCATTGAAGTTTGAACAGCGGAAGAAAACCCGCCAAGAATATATATATCAAATGTTAAAATCTTATTTTCCAAGCGAAACCCTCTTTTCCAAACAAGCTGTAAGCTTCAGTTTCATATAACAGGATAGCCAACTGTCTGAGGCAAATTTGCCTATTCTTCTTTCTTAGTGGAGGTTATCTCAGTGGTTATGATTTACCAAATATATTGTGCATTAAGTTCATATTTTATTTTTAGTCAAAATATAAATGAAGTTTAAGAAATTTTACGAAAACGTAATAGGCTAATTACTGGTGAATTTCCAGTGCAGCCAACCGGAGATAATTCCGGCCAAAGTCGTGTTTCCGAACGAGGCCCAGGTTTGTTTTTGTCAGCTTCGTTTATTGTTTACTGAATTGTAGGTAACAAAAGCGCTGACCTGATATTTTGCCCACATTATTGCACGTTGATAAGTGGTTTCCGCACATATAAATTGATCTTTCTGTGCATAAAAAAAATATGCATTTATCTTTACAGCAAGGAAACAGACTCGTCTCATATTGAAGCTCTTGGCTTACGATTCACTTAAAATATTACGGCAGTGATGGCATAATTTTTGTGTTGGGTAACGGTGGAGAGACCTTTCATCCATTGTAAATTCATTTTTGTGGTCTTTTGTGAGATATTTTCTATGTACATGTTTTGAAAGGGATGATTCTCATACGATTTGGTTAAGATTGTTAAACTGAAGATAAGGTATTTAAGAAGTCACATAAAAATTTGATTTTCAGTTAGGATACACGATCATTTCAATCAAATATTTGGAA
>NC_090730.1:277845-295345 GCF_036898095.1 Palaemon carinicauda | reverse complement strand
AATTAGGATTTGCAGATGACATTGTTATGTTTATTGAATTATAGGAAGAATAACAAAATATGATAGAAGATTTGAATAAAGAATGCAGGAAGGTAGGACTAGAAATGAAAACGAATAAGGCTAAGATAATGTTCAATGAAATTAATACACATCAAATAAGTGTTATAGATAAGCCTTTAGAGATTTCTAATGCATATACGGGCTTAGGAGAGACAGTAATTGTTTCCGCCTTGACATGAGACTAAAATTAAAAGAGGGATGACCTTAGGATGCAGAGATTTTGGTAGAACAATGTCATTAGGAAGATTATAATGTCCCGTTATCTAAAAAGAAGTATATTTAATAAGGCGGTCTTACCAGTTTCAACTTATACTTCAGAAACTTGGAACATTATCAAAGCTTTAGAACATGAAGTCAATACAACTTAAAGAGGTTTGGAAAGTATAATGCTGGAAATAACAGAACAGACAGAAAAAGACCAACATGGATACGAGAACAAACTAAAGTAGAGGAAATTCTAACAACACGTAAGAAAATGAACGAAGATGGGTAAGACATATGATGATAATGCCAAACAATATATGGATATTAGGATAAAAATAATGTTCCATAGAAAATTAAAAAAGAAGCATGGGAAGGAAAACAATAATATAGATTGACCAACTAAGAAAGCTTGCGGCCGTGAAGTGGTGCAGATGTACCATAAACAGACGCAAGTGAAAGGACATGCCTTAGTAGGACCATTCACACACCGGTACTTCATGTAGGTCTCCGGTTTGGGGCAGAGCATTAGTGACCGGACGACCGAAATTGTACCCATACATTACCCGGGCGGCCTGAGTCACTGAGTGAAATTAGGTTAGTCTACCTTCGGCCAACAATGGAGAAGGTGTTATCAAAGAGAGAGCTGCAGATTCTAGCTCTTTGTATTGTAGCTTACGAGAAATGCAAGCGGCTGAAAAGGAGGAAAAGGGTTTGGCTGTAGGAATGGCTATCACACACATACCTGTTGTCACATTTAGTATGGAAGCCTCATGATTTATTTAATTATCGACGATTGATGAGTGTACATTTCGCAAGCGTTTAGACCTTGTGGCACCACAAATACAGAGGAAAGACACTTGCATGATATGTGCTATATCTAGGGTTACCAGATCTCAAGATAAGCAATCCGGGACACTCTTAAGTCTTGCAATACTCAGCCTATAATATTTATATCTAGATAAATTTATACACATATAGTATATACACACACAGATCAACATATAAAAATCTAGAGATATATCGAAAAATATCAAGCATTTTAATGGAATATGAAGAAACCAAACTAGGAGAATTAATATTTAATGCACATTGCAAGAAAGAAAATAAAGAAAACGAGACTAACTTGGAAAAGTAGTAATCAATATTTATGAAAAAAATAAACTTTTTCATGTGGAAAGCATGTCTGTGAAATTCTTTGCAAAGACAATCTGTATTCCATTTACACTGTAAAATACCATCTATCGTTGACACGTTTAACTTATTCCTTTCGTCTGTCTATTGAGCAGTCATCATAGAACTATATTTGCATTATGAGCAGGAATATTGAATAGATATTCACACAAAATGGATATTTCAGAACACTGCTGAAGGATGGAAAACCATCTTTCATGACACATCTTGGTCATCCATTCATCACCTTCGTTCTGCAATTGTTGATCAAGGAGGATTTTAATAGTTGACCACAGGCAATAAAGCACGTTGTATAAATTTTTACTCCTTTGTCTTTTAACACTAGACAAGATTGTATCTGTTCCCATACCGGAGGTACATCTAATGACATTCATGAAAAGATATCAAAACTTTCTAATTCAAACCATTTTTCTCAAGTCTTAGGTAGTGCCATAGCCCCTGTCCATGTTCTTCCACTATCTTTGGTTAGAGATATCTTGCTTGAGAGTACACGCGGGCACACTATTCTACCTTGTTTCTCTTCCTCTTGTTACTTTGAAGATTTTATCCTAATATTATTTTCAAGTATTTATAGTTTATATATGAAAGATTTATTTTAATGTTGTTATTGATCTTAAACTTCTAGTAGTTTTTCTTTATTTCCTTTCCTCCCTGGGCTATTCACCATTTTTGAGCCATTGAAGTTATAGCATCTTGCTTTTCCAACTAGGATTGTAGCATTGGTAATAATAATGATAATAATAATAATAATAATATTGGTAGTTGTACATTTGTACAATCGTTTGAATTGAATGATGGCAAACAGTATGAAAGGTCAGAGCTACTTATGCTGCTAATATCTTATTTTCTTTATCTATATTTTTCTTAGTAATGAAGTTTGTTGTGTTTTTCTTGATTTTGAAATTTGTTATACTATCATATTTTGAAGTGGAGGAAATGCTCTCTGTGTGCTTTGCCGAGGCAATGTCTTGTGATATCATTCCTCCCGCTATGTTCAATACTGAAATTGCAATGACTTCAAAGCAATTGCTTCCTTGTTTGATAAATGTCCACTCGCTAGAGTATTCATCACGAAATTTACATTTATATTTTGACATCTTGAGCTACATACAATTACTTTTAAAGAGGAAAAGGTAGGTTGTAGCGAGCAGTAATGGAACTCTGGAATGGACGGTTAAAATGAAATGTCACAGCTTGTTGCTATTCAATATTCAGCACTCACCTGGTGCTAACTGTAGTGTTGTACTTTGGTAGGAAGTTCTATTAACCATAATAATTACCTGGAACATAGATGAACAATTGTTAGTAATTATTTCTCAGCTGATCCCATCTCTTGTCGTCAATTTTTCTGTATGGGATTAAATAAGACGTTGGTATTCTTAAAATATACCTTTAATGAAATATGTGACTACATTGTTCTATGACAGCTGACTCCCATGTGTGTTTGGAGCATCATACACAATCTGACAAAATCAAAACATTGCTAAACAAAAGAGCATCGCTCTGAAAAGACTTAAATTCTACTCCAGTACAAAACTTTAGAGAATCACATCCTATCTTTGGGGTAACCAACAAATGTTCGAATCCTAATACCAAAATAAATCATTACACTTATGTACAGAGCATAACATGTTTTATTCATGCAATATGATGCAATGTTACGCAATACCTGCAACACTTGAAATAATATAGTACATTATTACAATAATACATAACAGTCTCCTTCCCCTTAACTTGACATTGTAAAAATCTTCACAAATCTAATCTCTCAGGGGGCTTTCCTCTGTTAATCCTATTAGGAAGCACTTTAACCTCATCTTGTACTGGTACACTAATTGGTTCTGAATCTAAATTGGATGTTGTTGCATCTTGGTTAATATTTAACTCATTTGATCTAACTACTTCTATAAGTTTCTCATCTCTAACATTTACATGCTCTGCTGTCTTTCAGTTTAACGGCTGTAATTGATCAACATGACGTTTTACAACATTATCACCAACACGAACATCATAATGTAAATTTTCTATCTCTCTTACAATCTCTCCTGGTACCCAGTTCTCTGGAGTGTTGTACGATCTTACCATTACATCAGACAAAGGTAAAAAATGTCTTACATTAGGAAGCTTTACTACTTGTTTATACCCTTTATCTTCTAAATCCCTTTGCAAACTCGGATACAACAAATCTAACTTACACCTTATCCTCCTCCCCATCAACAAATTTGAGGGTGCCACGCCTGTTGTTCTGTGCGGCGTTGTTCTATAAGACAACAAAAACTTTGACACATGCAAAAATATGTTACCTGAATTTGCTTTCCTACACTTCATATTATGTTTAAACGTTTGGAAAAATCTTTCAGCCTCTCCATTAGTAGATGGATGATATGTAGCTGAAAATGTATGCTTTATACCATTGACATTACAAAATTCTTTAAACTCTTGTGAGGTAAATTTTGGACCATTATCTGTAACAATTCTTTCCAGAATACCGTGCGTTGAAAAAAATTTGCATTAACTCTTTTATTGTGGCGTAAGACGTTGTCTTCATTGGGATAATTTCTGGCCACTTACTGTAAGTATCTACTAATATCAAAAACAAGTAATTTAAAAAAGGACCTGCAAAATCTATATGCACTCTTTGCCATGGATACCTGAGTAACTCCCACGGGTGCATTCTCGCAAATTGAGGATTGTTCTGTTGCATAACACAATTCATACAATTCTTTATATAAGATTCCACATCTTTATCTACACCTGGCCACCATACAAAAGTTCTCGCAATTGACTTTGATCTTACAATACCTTGGTGATCAGCATGTATTTCAGACAAAACCTTATTTCTCATTGAATTAGGAATAACTACCCTGGAACCTCTCATCACTATTCCTTGGGTTACATTCAGTTCATACCATATATTCTTATGTGGTTTACAATTTTCCTCTTTTCCATATAAGTCCCTACCTGTCATTAAACTCTCCAAAACCTTACTAAGTACTGGGTCTCTCTTGGTACTGTGTGCTACATCTTTTGCAGTTATTGGTACATCATATACAGAAATTAACAGAACACTGTCATCATACTCCTCTGGAGCTTTGTCTACGGGTAATCTGGATAAAGCATCTGCATTACCCATATTTGATGTTGGAATGTATTCTATATCATAGTGGTACGCTGCTAACGTAACTGCCCAACGTTGTAGTCTTGCAGCTACCAACGTAGGTAAACTTGCTTTTGGACTCAA
This sequence comes from Palaemon carinicauda, assembly GCF_036898095.1. Taxonomy (NCBI): domain Eukaryota; kingdom Metazoa; phylum Arthropoda; class Malacostraca; order Decapoda; family Palaemonidae; genus Palaemon; species Palaemon carinicauda. The sequence continues at coordinate 290,649 of NC_090730.1, read as the reverse complement.
TATTGCTAATAAAGGTTTATGATCTGTAACAAGTGTGAACTTTTTCCTACCATAAAGATACATATGGAATTTTTGAACTCCATAAACTATTGCTAAACCTTCCTTTTCCATTTGAGAGTAATTCCTTTCTGCCTTGTTCAATACTCTAGAAGTGAATGCAATTGGTTTTTTTGTTCCATCTGGCATTACATGAGATAATACTGCACCTAAACCTATGTTTGATGCATCATATACTAATTTAACTGGTAAATTCATTTGATAATGTACTAAGAATGTAGGTGAAGTTATTTCCTGCTTGATTCTTTCAAAAGATTCCTGACACTCTTTTGTCCACTTCCATTCTACACCCTTATTCAACAGATTATACAATGGATGTGCAATTGTAGACAAATTCTGAATGAAATTCCCATAAAATGTTACTAAACCTAGAAATGATTGTAATTCCTTAACATTTTCTGGCACTTTTGTTGATTGTACAGCTTTAATCTTCTCTTTAGTTTTGTGAATACCCTTGCCATTTATTACAAAACCTAAGTATTCCACTGAATCAACTTCTAAAATACATTTGTTCTTATTTACTCTAATATTATGTTCCTTCAACTTCTTCAGAACTGTTCGCAAACTTTCTCTATGTTCTCTTGTGTCTTTACCAGCAATTAAAATATCTATAAAAATGAATACTCCTTGCATTCCTGAAAAAATCTTATCCATAGTTTGTTGCCATATAGCGGGACTACTTGCAACTCCATAAGGTAATCTCTTTGGTCTAAACAAACCTAAGGATATATTTACTGTACATAATTCTTGTGAAGTTTCATCCATGGGAAGCTGTTGAAATGCTTGTCTTAAATCTAATTTAGAAAAAACACTGCAGCCTGACATAGTTGCAAACATGTCTTTCGGATTTGGTAAGGGATGTTGAGCTACTTGCAGTTGTAGATTTAACGTTACTTTGTAGTCTCCACATAACCTAACCTGTCCACTTTCCATCACAATAGGAACTTATTATTATTATTATTATTATTATTATTATTATTATTATTATTACTATCCAAGCTACAACCCTAGTTGGAAAAGCAAGATGCTATAAGCCCTGGGGGCTCCAACAGGGAAAAATAGCCCAGTGAGGAAAGGAAATAAGGAAATAAATAAATGAAGAGAACAAATTTACAATAAATCATTCTAAAATAAGTAACAACGTCAAAACAGACATGTCATATATAAACTATTAACAACATAAAAAACAAATATGTCATAAATAAACTATAAAAAGACTCATGTCCACATGGTCAACAAAAAAGCATTTGCTCCAACTTTGAACTTTTGAAGTTCTACTGATTCAACCACCCAATTATGTAGATCATTCCACAACTTGGTAACAGCTGGAATAAAACTTCTAGAGTACTGCGTAGTATTGAGCCTCGGGATGGAAAAGGCCTGGCTATTAGAATTAACTGCTTGCCTAGTATTACGAACAGGATAGAATTGTCCTGGGAGATCTGAATGTAAAGGATGGTCAGAGTTATGAAAAATCTTATGCAACAGGCATAATGAACTAATTGAACAACTGTGCCAGAGATTAATATCTAGATCAGGAATAAGAAATTTAATAGACCGTAAGTTTCTGTCCAACAAATTAAGATGAGAATCAGCAGCTGAACACCAGACAGGAGAACAATACTCAAAACAAGGTAGAATGAAAGAATTAAAACACTTCTTCAGAATAGATTGATCACCGAAAATCTTGAAAGACTTTCTCAATAAGCCTATTTTTTGTGCAATTGAAGAAGACACAGACCTTATATGTTTCTCAAAAGTAAATTTACTGTCGAGAATCACACCTAAAATTTCGAAGGAGTCATATATATTTAAAGAAACATTATCAATACTGAGATCCGGATGTTGAGGAGCCACCGTCCTTGACCTACTTACAATCATACTTTGAGTTTTGTTAGGATTCAACTTCATACCCCATAATTTGCACCATGCACTAATTCTAGCTAAATCTCTATTAAGGGATTCACCAACCCTAGATCTACATTCAGGGGATGGAATTGATGCAAAGAGAGTAGCATCATCTGCATATGCAACAAGCTTGTTTTCTAGGCCAAACCACATGTCATGTGTATATAGTATGAAAAGTAATGGGCCAAGAACACTACCCTGTGGAACACCGGATATCACATTCCTATACTCACTATGGTGCCCATCAACAACAACTCTTTGAGATCTATTACATAAAAAAATCAATAATAATGCTAAGAAACGACCCACCCACTCCCAACTGTTTCAGTTTGAAAACAAGGGCCTCATGATTAACACGGTCAAAGGCAGCACTAAAATCAAGGCCAATCATACGAACTTCCCAACCACAATCAAGGGATATCTGTACAGCATTGGAGATTGTGAGAAGGGCATCACATGATCCAAGGCCTTTACGAAAACCAAATTGCAAACTAGGGAGTAGATGATTACCTTCAGCAAACCTATTAAGACGTTTTGCCAGAAGACGTTCAAAAACTTTAGGTAATAGGGGAGTTATGGAAATTGGGCGGTAATCAGTGGGATTTGAGCTACCACAAACACATTTACATAGAGGAGTAATATTACCAATTCTCCAACTAGTGCTAAAAGCTCCTCTTCTTGCTAACTTGCGCAAAATAACAGATAACTTTGGAACTAAGAAATCTGCTATCTTTATAAGAAACATAGGAAAAATACCATTATGGTCTACACCTCCATAAGCATCAAGGTCCACCAACAGAGCTTTAATCTCACTAGATCGAAAAGCTAAACTAGTTAGTTTAGCCTCAGGAAAACAGAAATGAGGAAGTTCAAGTTTTTCATTACTCTGTTTACTGTCAAAAACATCAGCCAAAAGGGTTGCCTTTTCCTTTGGACAGTGAGTGACTGAGCCATCTAGTTTAAGTAAAGGAGCAACTGTTGCATCTACACCAAAGAGTGCAGATTTAAGGGTAGACCACCATTTATGTTACTGAGTTGTACCAGAAAGTGTTTCTTTTATGGTTAAATTGTACTCCTTTTCAGTTGAGGCATAAACTCTGAGCAAAAGCTCGAAGCTGAGTATAGTTGTTCCAGGTCAAATCTGATCTGTTACCCTTCCAAAGATGATAGGCCTCCTGTTTCTCCAAATAAGCACGTAAACAATCATCATTGAACCCCGGTTTGTCCTTCACTCGATACCTTAGCACACGAGAAGGGATACGCCTATCAATTATATTGACTAGATTCTCATTCAAAGGGACAACAGGATCTACACTATTATATAATTGTGACTAATTCAAGCACAAAATATCATGTAAAATCCTATTCCAGTCTGCTTGGGATTTCATATAAATTTTACAAGAATATGATATATCAGGGACAGGCTGCTCAGTCTTCACTAATAATGAAATCAAGGCATGATCAGATGTCCCGACTGGAGCACCAACCTTACTAGTTATAACGCCAGAGGAGTCAGTGTATACGAGGTCCAAGCAATTACCAGACCTGTGAGTAGCTTCATTTATGATTTGCTCACAGCCTGATTCAGAGGCAAAGTCTAAAGCTCTTAAGCCATGGCGATCGGTAGGAGAGATAGAACTTAACCACTCCCTATGGTGAGCATTGAAATCACCAACAAAGACAATAGAAGCCTATCTATCATCTTCTTGTATCTTAGCCATAATGGTAAGAAGACAATCAAAGATAGAATCACCTATGTCTGGATTCCGGTAGATCGAACAAAAATAAAAGTTGTTATGCCTGCCACAAACTTTTATTACCTGGATCTCATGACATCCACATTGATAGCAGGACTTATGAGATGCAGGGTACTCGGTCCTAATATACACCGCCATTCCCTTGGCCCTAGGGATCGCATCACGTTTCAGCATTATTGGGTTCTTAAAACCAGTTATAAGGAGCTCAGACGAGTGGCTCATATTAGAAACCAAAGTTTCTGAGCACAAAAGAATATCATACTGTCTGGACGCAACTGTAAGGTCATGGATATTCGCATGAAGACCACAAATATTGCAATACAGAAGACGACATTGACGAAATCTAGGACGTACTGGTCCCGGATTTCGCTCAATGTCTCCAGACAGCATGAGAATTAATAGAAATAAAAAAGAGACATCATACCTAAAAACTAGATTAACAAGAATTATAACAAAAACAATATGTACAGAATTATAAACAAAGTGATTGATGATACCCATAGACTATAGTGAAAAGTCGGAAAAACTGGTCAACTTGGAGGAGCCGATACATTATGCAAGGCTAAATACCCTCCAGGATAGCCACTTCAACTGAAGGGAGGACAGTAAGGATGGTTTTGAGAAGAAAAATAATCAGAAAAAGGAAAAGACAACCTCTTGATAAACCACCAGGCTTCCATGGCCCTTTTATTAAGCCTGCCCAACACACCATTTCAAAAAAAACAAGAGGAAGAAAAAAAAAAAAAAATAAGATAGAATAGTGTGCCTGAGTGTACCCTCAAGCAAGAGAACTCCAACCCAAGACAGTGGAAGATCATGGTACAGAGGCTATGGCACTACCCAAGACAAGAGAACAGTGGTTTAATTTCGGAGTGTCCATCTCCTAGAAGAGCTGCTTACCACAACTAAAGAGTCTCTTCTACCCTTACCAAGAGGAAAGTAAACTGAACCAATTGCAGTACAGTAATTAACCCCTTGGGTGAAGAAGTGTTAAGTATATCTTTGTTGTCAGATGTATGAGGAAAGACGAGAATATGTAAACAATAGGCCAAACTATTCCGTGTAAGTGTAGGCAAAGAAAAAATAAGCCGTGACCAGAGAGAGGGATCTAATGCATTACTGTCTGGCAAGTCAAAGGATCCAATACATCTCTAATGGTAGTATCTCAACGGGCGGCTGGTGCCCTGGCCCAATCTGAATATGTAACCTTTTCCCAGGAACCTTCATTTTCTAATCTCCTGATTTCTGTTTCAACTGCATTTTTCAATGCATACAGTACTTGTCTGGGAACATAAAAACTAGGAGAACTGTCAGGTTTCAAAACTAAAATTGCCTTTGCGTTCTTTACTGTACCTATTTTATCTTCAAATACGTCTTGAAACTCTGATATGATATTATCCATAGATATTTAATTTTTGTGTTCATCTTGTCTACTTGTAACCTTCAAAATACTAGGCCAATCTAACTTCAAATACTGTAGCCAATCTAAACCTAGCAAAGTTTGTCCATTACCTTTTACTACTGTTAATGGCATTCTCTCTAATTTCTGTTCTTTGTACTGTACTTCTACGTTCGAAGCACCTATCACCAGAATATCAAAAGCATTATAACCTTTCAAAACTCTATTTGTACCTTCTAATAACAAATTAGGAATGCTTTTAGCCATTTTCTCAGACATAATTGATACATCGGCTGCTGTGTCAACTTGCATCAAAATTGGTTTACCATTTATGATTACTTCTACCATGATATGTTTCTTTGCACCTTAGTTGACTGAATTTATGCGAAACGCAAAATCAGTTTCTGGCCTAACCTGATTATCATGAACATTTTCCTCATTATTCTCTTGACCAATAGTATCATCTGTAGCATTTATTTTCTTTGCGTACTGTTTAGGGAATCTACAAGCAGTTGCAAAATGACCCAGCTTTCTGCAATTCTGGCATGTCTGTCCAGTAGCAGGGCATTTCTTTGCTTCGTATGCAAGATGATCAGTTTTACCACACCTTCAACACTTGGGTTTTTCCTGTTGTTTCTGTGTAGAAGCCTGATTCTGATATTTATGAACATTAGTGTTAGGCACTTTTCTATGACTAGGCTTTGACATATTCCTTCTCTGATTCACATTGGCTTTCCACTTAGAACCTACTGTATTAATTTTAAGATTTTCCATTTCATTGCTTATATAACTACCTATTATGTTACTTTGCCTATTTGATGTTTCTAAAGCTCTGCCTGATATCAATACCTTTTCTAATATTAAATCTTTATCTTGCAATAATTTCTTTCTTAGCTCTTGTGATGTGCAATATGCAATTACTTGATCTCTGATAACATTTTCTAACTCTAGAAATTCACATGAAACGGCTAAATTCTTTAGTCTAGTCACAAATGCATCCCAAACTTTCATTTTCTTTCTGATAAGCCTGTGCTGAAAATTGGTATCTTTCCAAAAATTTATTGACCTGAGGAGCAAAATATGTGGTAAGAGCCTTAATTGCAGCTCACTTGTGTCCTCTTTAGGCTGCAAAGTCTTAAACACTTCTCGAACTTCCCTACCTGCTGTATGAAGTAATAATGCCTTCTTTTGGACATCCTTCATGTTCCCTAATGCTTCTAGATAAATCTTGAATTGCTCACACCACTGTTGCCATCGTGTTGCTCAGCAGTGATGCTGAAACTTTCTTGGTGTTCAATGTTAAAAGGCATTTTGATTGCTTACTTTAATACCTAGATTAGGTTAAACTACTGTTCTGCAGTCACAAGTTGACTTCCTACCTGTTTTGTAGCCTACCCAACTTTGAATTTCACCCTTTTTTGTTTTGTTTGTTTGATGAAATTCCTGTTCTGCTGCTTGTACAATCTTCATTGGGTGATTTTACCGTTGTCCCTTAATGCGCAAACAGACCTTCTCTTGTGCTGGCTGTCCTTGTACATAAGGTCCAATGTTTCTCCTGCGTGTGTTCGTCGTCCTGGGCGTCACCAATTGTAGTGTTGTACTTTGGTAGGAAGTTCTATTAACCATAATAATTACCTGGAACATAGATGAACAATTGTTAGTAATTATTTCTCAGCTGATCCCATCTTCGTCACCAATCGTAGTGTTGTACTTTGGTAGGAAGTTCTATTAACCATAATAATTACCTGGAACATAAATGAACAATTGTTAGTGATTATTTCTCAGCTGATCCCATCTCTTGTCGTCAATTTTTCTGTATGGGATTAAATAAGACGTAGGTATTCTTAAAATATACCTTTAATGAAATATTTGACTACATTGTTCTATGACAGATGACTCCCAAGTGTGTGTGGAGCGTCATACATAATCTGACAAAATCAAAACATTGCTAAACAAAAGAGCATCGCTCTGAAAAGACTTAAATCCTACTCCAGTACAAAACTTTAGAGAATCACATCCTATCTTTGAGGTAATCAACAAATGTTCGAATCCCAATACCAAAATAAATCATTACATTTATGTACAGAGCATAACATGTTTTATTCATGCAATATGATGCAATGTTACGCAATACCTGCAACACTTGAAATAATATAGTACATTATTACAATAATACATAACAGTCTCCTCCCCCTTAACTTGACATTGTAAAAATCTTCATAAATCTGATCTCTCAGGGGGCTTTCCTCTGCTAATCCTATTAGGAAGCACTTTCACCTCATCTTGTAATGGTACATGAATTGGTTCTGAATCTACATTGGATGTTGGAGCATCTTGGTTAATATTCGACTCATTTGATCTAACTACTTTTATAAGTTTCTCATCTCTAACATTTACATGCTCTACTGTCTTTCTGTTTAACGGCTGTAATTGATCAACATGACGTTTTACAACATTATCACCAACACGAACATCATAATGTAAATTTCCTATCTCTCTTACAATCTCTCCTGGTACCCACTTCTCTGGAGTGTTGTACGATCTTACCATGACACCAGACAAAGGTAAAAAATGTCTTACATTAGGAAGCTTTACAACTTGTTTATACCCTTTATCTTCTAAATCCCTTTGCAAACTTGGATACAACAAATCTAACTTACACCTTATCCTCCTCCCCATCAACAAATTTGAGGGTGCCACGCCTGTTGTGCTGTGCAGCGTTGTTCTATAAGACAACAAAAACTTTGACACATGCAAAAATATGTTACCTGAATTTGGTTTTCTACACTTCATATTGTGTTTAAACGGTTGGACAAATCTTTCAGCCTCTCCATTAGTAGATGGATGATATGTAGCTGAAAATGTATGCTTTATACCATTGACATTACAAAATTCTTTAAACTCTTGTGAGGTAAATTGTGGACCATTATCTGTACCAATTCTTTCCGGAATACCGTGCGTTGAAAAAATTTGCATCAACTCTTCTATTGTGGCGTAAAACGTTGTCTTCATTAGGATAATTTCTGGCCACTTACTGTAAGTATCTACTACTATCAAAAACAAGTAATTTAGAAAAGGACCTGCAAAATCTATATGCACTCTTTGCCATGGATACCTGGGTAACTCCCACGGGTGCATTCTAGTGAATTGAGGATTGTTCTGTTGCATAACACAATTCATACAATTCTTTATATAAGATTCCACATCTTTATATACACCTGGCCACCATACAAAAGTTCTCGCAATTGACCTTGATCTTACAATACCTTGGTGATCAGCATGTATTTCAGACAAAACCTTATTTCTCAGTGAATTAGGAATAACTACCCTGGAACCTCTCATCACTATTCCTTGGGTTACACTCAGTTCATACCATATATCCTTATATGGTTTACAATTTTCCTCGTTTCCACATAAGTCCCTACCTGTTCTTTAACTCTCCAAAACCTTACTAAGTACTGGGTCTCTCTTGGTACTGTGTGCTACATCTTTTGCAGTTATTGGTACATCATATACAGAAATTAACAAAACACTGTCATCATACTCCTCTGGAGCTTTGTCTACGGGTAATTTGGATAAAGCATCTGCATTACCCATATTTGATGTTGGACGTTATTCTAAAACATAGTGGTACGCTGCTAACGTAACTGCCCAACGTTGTAGTCTTGCAGCTACCAACGTAGGTAAATTTGCTTTTGGACCCAATATTGCTAATAAAGGTTTATGATCTGTAACAAGTGTGAACTTTTTCCTACCATAAAGATACATATGGAATTTTTGAACTCCATAAACTAATGCTAAACCTTCCTTTTCTATTTGAGAGTAATTCCTTTTTGCCTTGTTCAATACTCTAGAAGTGAATGCAATTGGTTTTCCTGTTCCATCTGGCATTACATGAGATAATACTGCACCTAAACCTATGTTTGATGCATCACATACTAATTTAACTGGTAAATCCATTTGATAATGCACTAAGAATATAGGTGATGTTATTTCCTGCTTGATTCTTTCAAAAGATTCCTGACACTCTTTTGTCCACTTCCATTCTACACCCTTATTCAACAGATTATACAATGGATGTGCAATTGTAGACAAATTCTGAATGAAATTCCCATAAAATGTTACTATCCTAGAAATGATTGTAATTCCTTAACATTTTCTGGCACTTTTGTTGATTGTACAGCTTTAATCTTCTCTTTAGTTTTGTGAATACCCTTGCCATTTATTACATAACCTAAGTATTCCACTGAATCAACTTCTAAAATACATTTGTTCTTATTTACTCTAATATTATGTTCCTTCAACTTCTTCAGAACTGTTCGCAAACTTTCTCTATGTTCTCTTGTGTCTTTACCAGCAATTAAAATATCTATAAAAATGAATACTCCTTGCATTCCTGAAAAAATCTTATCCTTAGTTTCGTTGCCATATAGCGGGACTACTTGCAACTCCATAAGGTAATCTCTTTGGTCTAAACAAACCTAAGGATGTATTTACTGTACATAATTCTTGTGAAGTTTCATCCATGGGAAGCTGTTGAAATGCTTGTCTTAAATCTAATTTAGAAAAAACACTGCATCCTGACATAGTTACAAACATGTCTTTCGGATTTGGTAAGGGATGTTGAGCTACTTGCAGTTGTGGATTTAACGTTTATTTGTAATCTCCACATAACCTAACCTATCCACTTTCCATCACAATAGGAACTAATGGTGTAGCCCAATCTGAATATGTAACCTTTTCCCAGGAACCTTCATTTTCTAATCTCCTGATTTCTGTTTTAACTGCACTTTTCAATGCATACGGTACTGGTTTGGGAACAAAAAATCTAGGAGAACTGTCAGGTTTCAAAACTAAAATTGCCTTTGCGTTCTTTACTGTACCTATTTTATCTTCAAATACGTCTTGAAACTCTGATATGATATTATCCATAGATATTTAATTTTTGTGTTCATCTTGTCTACTTGTAACCTTCAAAATACTAGGCCAATCTAACTTCAAATACTGTAGCCAATCTAAACCTAGCAAAGTTTGTCCATTACCTTTTACTACTGTTAATGGCATTCTCTCTAATTTCTGTTCTTTATACTGTACTTCTACGTTTGAAGCACCTATCACCTAAATATCAAAAGCATTATAACCTTTGAAAATTCTATTTGTACCTTCTAATAACAAATTAGGAATACTTTCAGCAATTTTCTCAGACATAATTGATACATCGGCTGCTGTGTCAACTTGCATCAAAATTGGTTTACTATTTATGATTACTTCTACCATGATATTTCTCTTTGCACCTTTGTTGACTGAATTTATGCAAAACGCAAAATCAGTTTCTGGCCTAACCTGATTATCATGAACATTTTCCTCATTATTCTCTTGACCAATAGTATCAACTGTAGCATTTATTTTCTTTGCGTACTGTTTAGGGAATCTACAAGCAGTTGCAAAATGACCCAGCTTTCTGCAATTCTGGCATGTCTGTCCAGTAGCAGGGCATTTCTTTGCATCGTATGCAAGATGATCAGTTTTACCACACCTATAACACTTGGGTTTTTCCTGTTGTTTCTGTGTAGAAGCCTGATTCTGATATTTATGAACATTAGTGTTAGGCACTTTTCTATGACTAGGCTTTGACATATTCCTTCTCTGATTCTCATTGGTTTTCCACTTAGAACCTACTGTATTAATTTTAAAATTTTTCATTTTATTGCTTGTAGAACTACCTATTATGTTACTTTGCCTATTTGATGTTTCTAAAGCTCTGCCTCTTATCAATACCTTTTCTAATGTTGAATCTTGCAATAATTTCTTTCTTAGCTCTTGTGATGTGCAATGTGCAATTACTTGATCTATGATAACATTTTCTAACTTTAGAAATTCACATGAAATGGCTAAATTCTTTAGTCTAGTCACAAATGCATCTAAACTTTCATTTTTTTTCTGATAAGCCTACGCAGAAAACTGGTATCTTTCAAAAAAATTATTGAGCTGAGGAGCAAAATATGTGGTAAGAGCCTTAATTGCAGCTTCACTTGTGTCATCTTTAATCTGCAAAGTCTTAAACACTTCCCGAACTTCCCTACCTGCTGCATGAAGTAATAATGCCTTCTTTTGGGCATCCTTCATGTTCCCTAATGCTTCTAGATAAATCTTAAATTCCTCACACCACTGTTGCCATCGTGTTGCAACAGAATTGGGCTCAGTAGTGATGCTGAAACTTTCGGGGTGTTCAATGTTAAAAGGCATTTTGATTGCTCACCTTAATACCTAGATTAGGTTAAACTACTGTTCTGCAGTCACATTTTTACTTCCTACCTGTTTTGTAGCCTACCCAACTTAGAATTTCACCCTTTCTTGTTTTTTTTGTTTGATGAAATTCCTGTTCTGCTGCTTGTGCAATCTTCATTAGGCGATTTTACTCTTGTCCCTTAATGTGCAAACGGACCTTCTCTTGTGCTGGCTGTCCTTGTACATAAGGTCCAATGTTTCTCCTGCGTGTGTTCGTTGTCCTGTGCGTCGCCAATTGTAGTGTTGTACTTTGGTAGGAAGTTCTATTAACCATAATATTTACCTGGAACATAGATGAACAATTGTTAGTAATTATTTCTCAGCTGATCCCATCTTCGTCACCAATCGTAGTGTTGTACTTTGGTAGGAAGTTCTATTAACCATAATAATTACCTGGAACATAGATGAACAATTGTTAGTAAATTTAATTGTTTCTCAGCTGATCCCATCTCTTGTCGTCAATTTTTCTGTATGGGATTAAATAAGACGTAGGTATTCTTAAAATATACCTTTAATGAAATATGTGACTACATTGTTCTATGACAGATGACTCCCAAGTGTGTGTGGAGCGTCATTCACAATCTGACAAAATCAAAACATTGCTAAACAAAAGAGCATCGCTCTGAAAAGACTTAAATCCTACTCCAGTACAAAACTATAAAGAATCACATCCTATCTTTGAGGTAATCAACAAATGTTCGAATCCTAATACCAAAATAAATCATTACACTTATGTACAAAGCATAACATGTTTTATTCATTCAATATGATGTAATGTTACGCAATACCTGCAACACTTGAAATAATATAGTACATTATTACAATAATACATAACACTAACTAATCTAATAATTTTCAACCGCGATTGTCTGCTTTATGTAAAGACAATAAACCTTTATTATCATCTTTTGGTTATTCAATTTATATTATCATCATCCTAATTTCAAGAAAGAATCACCATTTTACGTTATATAATGAGGTAAGGATTTTAATTTGCAAATATTTTTTTTAGATCTATTTACATATTTTGAATGATGAACTAAATGCGGGACAAAGAGCATCCGATGAGGGTCTAATCTATTACAAGGGACAAAAGGATGAAATTCGTGACATCTCCCTTAAAATTGGAATGTCTGGTAACCCTAGCTATATCACCAAGGGATAGACTTGTATATATCAATGAATTAGCTCCAAAATCTTTTATTTACTAAGATGTCTGACATAGTGCTCGCCTGCCTACTAGGGTTCTTCTACGGCGACTTTTAGCCATACAATGAGGATAAGCCTGCAGGCCACGTCAAAGACACCTCAAATACATTCAGACCTGCTCGAACAAGTCTTGCGCTGTCCGGTCACCTGTGAGTTCGAACCTTACGAATAAAAGCACGCCATACA
>NC_090730.1:267845-275345 GCF_036898095.1 Palaemon carinicauda | reverse complement strand
AGTAAATTTGCTGTCAAGAATCACGCCTAAAATTTTGAAAGAGTCATACAAATTTAAAGAAACATTATCAATACTGAGATCCGGATGTTGAGGAGCCACCGTCCTTGACCTACTTACAATCATACTTTGAGTTTTGTTAGGATTCAACTTCATACCCCATAATTTGCACCATGCATTAATTTTAGCTAAATCTCTATTAAGGGATTCACCAACCCCAGATCTACATTCAGGGGATGGAATTGATGCAAAGAGAGTAGCATCATCTGCATATGCAACAAGCTTATTTTCTAGGCCAAACCACATGTCATGTGTATATAGTATGAAAAGTAATGGGCCAAGAACACTATCCTGTGGAACACCGGATATCACATTCCTATAATCACTATGGTGCCCATCAACAACAACTCTTTGAGATCTACTACTTAAAAAATCAATAATAATGCTAAGAAACGACCCACCCACTCCCAACTGTTTCAGTTTGAAAACAAGGGCCTCATGATTAACACGGTCAAAGGCAGCACTAAAATCAAGGCCAATCATACGAACTTCCCGACCACAATCAAGGGATTTCTGTACAGCATTGGAGATTGTAAGAAGGGCATCACATGCTCAAAGCCTTTCCGAAAACCAAATTGCAAACTAGGGAATAGATGATTACCTTCAGCAAACCTATTAAGACGTTTTGCCAGAAGACGTTCAAAAACTTTAGATAATGTGGGAGTTATGGAAATTAGGCGGTAATCAGTGGGACTTGAGCTACCACAAACACATTTACATAGAGGAGTAACATTACCAATTCTCCAACAAGTGCTAAAAGCTCCTCTTCTTGCTAACTTGCGTAAAATAACAGATAACTTTGGAGCCAAGAAATCTGCTGTCTTTATAAAAAACAAAGGAAAAATACCATTAGGGTCTACACCTCCATAAGCATCAAGGTCCATCAACAGAGCTTTAATCTCACGAGATCGAAAAGCTAAACTAATTAGTTTAGCCTCAGGAAAACAGGAATGAAGAAGTTCAAGTTTTTCATTACTCTGTTTACTGTCAAAAACATCAGCCAAAAGAGTTGCCTTTTCCTTTGGACAGTGAGTGACTGAGCCATCTGGTTTAAGTAAAGGAGGAACTGTTGCATCTACACCTAAGAGTGCAGATTTAAGGGTAGACCACCATTTATGTTCCTGAGTTGTACCAGAGAGGGTTTCTTTTATGATTAAATTGTACTCCTTTTCAGTTGAGGCATAAACTCTCTGAGCAAAAGCTCGAAGCTGAGTATAGTTGTTCCAGGTCAAATCTGATCTGTTACCCTTCCAAAGGTGATAGGCCTCCTGCTTCTCCAAATAAGCACGTCTACAATCATCATTGAACCACGGTTTGTCCTTCATTTGGTACCTTAGCACACGAGAAGGGATACGCCTATGAATTATGTTGACAAGATTCTCATTCAAAGGGACAACAGGATCTACAATATTATGTAATTGTGACCAATTCAAGCACAAAAGATCATGCAAAATCCCATTCCAGTCTGCTTGGGATTTCATATAAATTTTACAAGAATATGATATATCAGGGACAGGCTGCTCAGTCTTCACTAATAATGAAATCAAGGCATGATCAGAAGTCCCAACTGGAGAACCAACCTTACTAGTTATAACGCCAGGGGAGTCAGTGTATACGAGGTCCAAGCAATTACCAGACCTGTGAGTAGCTTCATTTATGATTTGCTCACAGCCTGATTCTGAGGCAAAGTCTAAAGCTCTTAAGCCATGGCGATCGGTAGGAGAGATAGAACTCAACCACTCCCTATGGTGAGCATTAAAATCACCAACAAAGACAAACGAAGCCTTTCTATCATCTTCTTGTATCTTAGCCATAATGGTAAGAAGACAATTAAAGATAGAATCATCCATGTCTGGATTCCGGTATATTGAACACAAATAAAAGTTGTTATGCCTGCCACAAACTTTTATTACCTGAATCTCATGACATCCACATTGATAGCAGGACTTATGAGAAGCAGGGTACTCAGTCCTAATATACACCGCCATTCCCCTGGCCCTAGGAATGGAATCACGTTTCAGCATTATTGGCTTCTTAAAACCAGTTATAAGGAGCTCAGATGAGTGCCTCATATTAGAAACCAAAGTTTCTGAGCACAAAAGAATATCATACTGTCTGGACGCAACTGTAAGGTCTCAGATATTTGCATGAAGACCACGAATATTGCAATACAGAAGACGACATTGACGAAATTTAGGACGTACTGGTCCCGGATTTTGCTCAATGTCTCCAGACAGCATAAGAATTAATAGAAATAAAAAAGAGACATCATACTTAAAAACTAGATTAACAAGAATTAAAACAAAAACAATATGTACAGAATAATAATAAAAGTGATTGATGATATCCATAGACTATAGTAAAAAGTCGGAAAAACTGGTCAACATGGAGGAGCCGATACACCATGCAAGGCTAAATACCCTCCAGGATAGCCACTTCAACTGAAGGGAGGACAGTAAGGATGGTTTTGAGAAGAAAACATCAGAAAAAGGAAAAGACAACCTCTTGATAAACCACCAGGCATCCATGGCCCTTCTATTAAGCCTGCCCAACACACCATTTCAAAAAAACAAGAGGAAGAAAAAAAATAAGATAGAATAGTGTGCCCGAGTGTACCCTCAAGCAAGAGAACTCTAACCCAAGACAGTGGAAGACCATGGTACAGAGGCTATGGCACTACCCAAGACTAGAGGACAATGGTTTAATTTTGGAGTGTCCTTCTCCTAGAAGAGCTGCTTACCATAGCTAAAGAGTCTCTTCTACCCTTACCAAGAGGAAAGTACACTGAACAAATTGCAGTGCAGTAAATTAACCCCTTGGTGAAGAAGTGTTAAGTATCTCATTGTTGTTAGATGTATGAGGAAAGACGAGAATATGTAAAGAATAGGCCAGACTATTCCGTGTAAGTGTAGGCAAAGAAAAAATAAGCCGTGACTAGAGAGAGGGGTCCAATGCAATACTGTCTGGCCAGTCAAAGGATCCAATACCTCTCTAGTGGTAGTATCTCAATGGGCGGCTGGTGCCCTGGCCAGCCTACTACCTATAAATATATATATATATAAATATAAATATAAATATATATATATATATATATATATATATATATATATATATATATATATATATATATATATATATATATATATATATATATATATATATATATATATATATATATATATATATGTAAACACACACACACACACCCACACACACACACACACACATATATATATATATATATATATATATATATATATATATATATATATATATATATATATATATATATATATATATATGTAAGGATATTTCCATATATCCTTATCAGATTCTTTTAATGATGTTTATAGCATGATAATACCTCATAATATTGTGAAAATACAAGGGAGATAATCAAATAGAGATAAGTTTACCAATATTATATTTATCAATAATATTTAAAGTTACATACAACTAGGGTTCCATATAAATAAGATAGAAATTACGAGAAATTATGAATGTTGATTAAATACAAAACAATATAAATATAATTATTAAATTAACAAGAACAACAAATTCAAACAAGAATGAAGAACCCAACTATGAAATTACAGTTATGAAACAACATCATTATTACTAGTTGCCCAATACTCTTTGAAGCAAATCAGTCAAATAATTCACGTCACAATAATATATAATAAAAGTTACGATAACAAGCACCAAATAGTAAAATAATAGCCAAAATATAACTAAACAAGATGCAAAATCAAAACAGAAAAATAAATATTAATATTAGTCACATTTATCACTGAATATTTGTCTCAAGAAATTAAACAGAGAAAAGCGACGTATACTACGATTCTCCTGTAGTACCGAGGAACATACACTAAGTCTTTCTCCTGCACAATTCCATTGGAAGTTAGGGTTAGGAAAAACAGACTTTTCCTTCACTTTTTGACTTTCTCTTAAAATGTAACAATTCTTCCAAGAACAAAACGGGACTTCGTGACGGGTTAGGGACACACCCGCAGCTGTCCTCTGAAGCTTGAGAGAGTAGCACAGAAAGTGCTAGATTCAACAGAAGAGAGGTCCCAAGAAAACTAGCCAGGGACTCTCAAACAGGTAGTTACTTTAAACAAAAAATAAACAGGAAGTTACACTTGAATACCGTCATTTTTCCTTTACATAGGCCCTTTAACAAGTTAATTCCTTGGAATTTACAAACAAATTAGAAATGTTTACTCTCAACTATTTACACAAGCAAGTTACATTAATTGCTTCTACTCAGTAAATCTGAAAAATGGTTAGATTGACCAGATATATATATAATCCTGTATTTATATGGTTGTAGGCCCAGAATTAATCTTAAAATCCTATCATTTCCTGATTTCAGAGTTTCCATGTAGGTAAGGGGCTTATGGTCTGTTTCAATGAAAAACTCTTTCCCATACAAATAATAGTGGAATTTTCGTACAGCCCAGAAGATAGCCAAACACTCTCTCTCAATGGTAGAATACCGTTGTTCCCTTGGGAGAAGTTTCCGACTAGCATACGCCACTGGATAGGCTGTTTCTTCATCATACTGAAGGAGCACAGCTCCAAGACCAACTGAAGAGGCATCTGTCCTTAGAACAAAAGGTTTATTTATCTCTGGAATATGAAGAATAGGAGCATCAATGAAGTATTTCTTAATAATCTCAAATATGTTTTCTTCCTCACTATTCCATTGTAGTGGTTCTTTCACTTCCTTTTTAAGCTTTGCTGTTAATGATGACGTTAAGCTAGACAAATTTGGGATGAACTGTCGATAAAAATTAACAGAACCTAAAAAGCTTCTTAATAACTTCTTAGTTTTTGGAATTTGAATTTGTTGCAAAGATAAAATTTTATCATTCAGGGGTCTGATTATATTATTACCTACTTCAAAACCCAAATATTTAACTTTCTCATAACAAAAATGACATTTTGATGGACGGGCTGTAAGACCATGATCTCTCAATCTTCGAAGTACCTCACTCAAGGTTTCCAAATGTTCCTGGAAAGTATTAGACATCACAAATATGTTATCAAAATAGATAGAGATATGATTCATTCCCTGAAAGATTTTCTTCATCAATCTAACGTAGGTGGCACATGCAGTAACCAGTCCAAAGGGTAGCCTTTTATATTGCATTAAACCAAGGTAAGTAGGGAAAGCCGTTAGAGGTCTTGCATCAGGGTCCAACATAACCTGATGATAGGCTTTTGTGATATCCAATTCTGTAATAAAAGACATATTACGAAATTTAAATAAATCTTCATCAATTGAGGGCATAGGTTCAGAATCGAACTTTGTTACTGAATTGAGTGCACGAAAATCTAGTGCTAACCTGAATGTGTTGTCAGGTTTCTTTATCATAACAATAGGATTACAATAATCAGACTTACTTTCTTCAATTATCCCAAGTTTCAGTAATTTATCTACTTCTTTACATACTTCCTCCTTAAGATGTGCTGGTACTGGGTACATTTTCTTTCGAATAGGCTCTGTTGACGTTAATTCAATCTTGTGCATTATGGTAGAAGTACAACCTGGTATCTCCGAGAAGACTTCTGAAAAATTATCCAGTACTTCTTCTAGTTTCCCTTTTTGTTCTGGAGTTAAAGTTGGACAGATATCTAATTCAGAAGTTATTTCTTCTTCAACACAAGGTATAGGATTTTCGATGTCTTTGCTCAAAACTATTACATGAGAGGTTACACAGCAATAATCTGAAATTGAACTATTCAGATTTTCATCAGCCACTGATAACACATTCTGTGACCTGTAAAAATATGCCTTCAGCAAGTTAACATGAAATGTTTTTGGCTTACCTTTCACATCGATTATGTAATCAACACTATTGAGTTTCCGCAGAACTTTAAATGGTCCTTGCCATTCAACTAACAACTTATTGTGTTCTGTTGGCAGTAATAGTAACACCTCATCATTGACTTTAAACTGCCTACGAGTACTTTTCTTGTCAAAGTACGTACTGTAGATTTCCATTGAAGTCTTTATATTTTCCTGGGCTATTTTTGAAGTTTCCTCTAGCCTGTTTCTAAGATCAAAAAGAAAAGAATAAACATTTTGGGTATCATTAGAAAGGCCAGTATTAGTCCATATCTCATTCAATATTAGTAGTGGTCCCCTTACTTGGTATCCATAAAGGAGTTCAAATGGGGAAAAACCAAGTGTGTCAGAAGGAATCTCCTTCATAGCAAACAGGGCACAAGGTAAATATCTATGCCATTCTCTAGGTTGCAAATGACACAATTTCTTCAATATAGATTTGAGAACAGAGTGTTGCCTTTCACAACGACCATTGCCAGCTGGATGATACGGAGTAGTAAACAATGGTTTTACTCCCAGCATTTGGTACACATGTTCCATAAGTTCTGATGTGAACTGCTTTCCTCTATCAGATATTATTTCCTTTGGTATTCCTACCCTAGAAAATATTTGCATAAGAGCATCTGCAACATCAACAGTGGTTATGGTCTTCATAGGAATTGCTTCAGGAAATCCTGTAGCATAATCAATCATTGTTAAAATAAACCTGTGACCTTCAGATGTGCTTGGATTCAGTGGACCCACTATGTCAATTCCTACTCTGCTAAAAGGAATGGAAACTACTGGCATTTTTACCATAGAGACCCTTTTATGTCTACCTTTACTTGTGTTCCTCTGACAGTTATCGCAAGATCTACAATATGCATACACATCTGTACACATTCCTGGCCAGAAATATAGTTCTCTGATTTTTTTAGGGTTTTGCGATGACTAAAATGTCCTGCCACAGGTAAATCATGAGCCAATTTAAGAACAACCTTTCTAAGTTTAAGAGGAACAACTAAATAAAATTTATTGGCAATTCTTGAATTGTTTGCATTTATAATTTCCTTATACAAAACTTCATTTCTCAGTACATACCTGTACTCCACTTTTGAGTTTTTTGTTATGGTGTTGGCTTGACAGTCTTTCCTGATCGATTCCAGTGTGGAACATTCATTTTGCAATTTTATAAAGTCAATAGGAGTAGTCTCAAGGGCTTCTACATCAGGAAAAACTAATGGGTGAACAACTTTCCTTGAAGCTGAACGAGTTGTTATATTGACGTGTTCAATAGCTTTACGTTTTTCTGTAGGCAGATTGTTTCTTCGAGGTTCCTCATCAATGGAGTTCAAAGGGGGGCAGTCTCCATCTTCAGGAAAAAGAGCACCTTCAATGTTACCTAAAAGTACTGTACAAAACTTAATTGGGGCAATGACAGCATTAACCCTTCCAGTAAACCATTTACATCCAATATAAACTGGTAACACTGGAAAAACATTTTTCCTTCCTAAATAATCAATTAATGATGATTTTGGCAATTCCCTCTCATTCAAGTTAGGAAACAGGTCTTTGGATACAATACATGTAGAACAGCCAGTATCACGTAA
>NC_090730.1:262683-265183 GCF_036898095.1 Palaemon carinicauda | reverse complement strand
AGGTCGAAACCAACCATGCTACGAGAGGCCATAAAAGAAATCGGAACCTAACGCTACCTAGCTGTCCGAGGATTTACCTGGCGAGACATCAGTCTCTTACCAGCGAGTTTTACCCGATTACCCGGCCCACATCGTGACACAATTGGTAGTAATTCATTCAAATTTCCCCTAATGAGTCAATATGGATAAATATCAGCACAACATCGTGTTCAAATAGAAATAATTTTATACCTCATACTTGGGATCAAACGCTAGCCCCTTCTAATGAAAGGCCAGGTCGAAACCAACCATGCCACGGGAGGCCATAAACGATATCGGAACCTGACGCTACCTAGCTGTCCGAGGATTTACCTGGCGAGACATCAGTCTCTTACCAGCGAGTTATACCCGATTTCCCGGCCCACCACGTGACACAATTTGTAGTAATTCATTCAAATTACCCCTAATGAGTCAATATGGATAAATATCAACACAACATCGTGTTCAAATAGAAATAAATTTCTACCTCATACTTGGGATCGAACGCTAGCCCCTTCTATTGAAAGGCCAGGTCGAAACGTGGTGGACCGAGAAATCGGGTAAAACTCACTGGTAAGAGACTGATGTCTCGCCAGGTAAATCCTCGGACAGCTAGGTAGCGTCAGGTTCCGATTACTTTTATGGCCTCTCGTGGCATGGTTGGTTTCAACCTGGCCTTTGATTAGAAGAGGCTAGCGTTCTATCCCAAGTATGAGGTAGAAATATATATATATATATATATATATATATATATATATATATATATATATATATATATATATACAGTATATATATATATATATTTATATATATATATATATATATATATATATATATATATATATATATATATATACATGTATCTATATATATACATACACATTTATATATGTATGTATATATATACATACATATAGATATATATATATATATATATATATATATATATATATATATATATATATATATATATATATAAATATATATATATATATATATATATATATATATATATATATATATATATATATATATATATATATATATATATATATATATATTTATATATATCTGTATATATATATATAATTATATATATATGTATATAAATATATATATATATATATATATATATATATATATATATATATATATATATGTATATATATATATTGTAATGGCCTCGTTGGACCACAACACACATTAGGTCTACAGGACCATAAATAATCAATACCATAAAAACTTAGGTGTTCAAAAGGCAGCAATCCACTAAGGTGGAAGCAAGCCCAGGTATATGCAGCACAAGAATAACTCAAGGGGGATAACAAAGCAATAAATAAAAAAAACAATATATATTACAACTCAATTAAAATACAGGAAGTTATAACTAGGCCTCATCATTAACATCAAATCAAAAAACCACTTACACAACATATACTCAATTTATTAGGCAACACATTCAACCTCTGAAGGAGGAAAGGGGGCCCATAGAGGAATAGAAAATAAGCAAAAGAAAGGAATAACCTGAATTTTACATGCTAAAGGATGATGATGAGACGATGAAGGTCTCCTTCCATAAGTTCTCCAATAAAGGCAGAGGACAGCAAATCTCAATACCATTACTATCGAGCTCTATCAGCACCGCCGAAATCCTAGTCATCCATAATCATGGACGCCGGATCCCTGTAATCTTGGTCAATACTTTATAAGAAAAGGATGACATGCCTTACCGTCGCCAAGCAAGGCCCCTCTGGCAAGTACTGCACCAAAAGCAATAATAAAATGGCAAAGATGTGAAGAAATGGCCAGCTGAATATACTTATTTGCTGTAAATCCAAGAGGTAGCAGGCTCACAATTCAGGGTGCAGATACCAACTGCCTGCAGCTTGGAAATCAGGTCTCAAGTCAACTCAGCAGAGCCAAAATATGGAGGGGAGAAACAGGGAGGATATATATATATATATATATATATATATATATATATATATATATATATATATATATATATATATATATATATATATATATACACGCATATATAAATATATATATATATATATATATATATATATATATATATATATATATATATATATATATATACACGCATATATATATATATATATATATATATATATATATATATATATATATATATATACACGCATATATATATATATATATATATATATATATATATATATATATATATATATATATATATATATACATTATTTTCCTTAGAGGTACTCTTTCAACACGAGAATGGACTTTATCTTGTTACATTTATCAAAATCAGATAGATGAATGGCCATTATTAAAGAGAGAAGGAGGACTCTGTGAAATGTAAAAAGGTATAGAGATGGTGAAATTGGTAGTGATTACCAACATCTCATTGCCAAAAGGAAATTAAAACTGAAAACACTTATCAGAAAGATGGATAGAATACCTAGGTTTGAGACGATTAAGCTTTTTGAAGATG
>NC_090730.1:250183-257683 GCF_036898095.1 Palaemon carinicauda | reverse complement strand
CTTTGTGGCGGCGCTGAGCAGCAATGTTGTCTCTTTGGAAGATGTCTGAATTGAGGTACATCAGGGAAGTAAACGGGCATATAAGGGATGGATAGGTGGTGAGGCTGAGTAGGGACTGAATGCATTTGGCTTTTCCACCTTTCCTAGCTAGGCGGATCTGTATGAAAACCCGCGTCATGATGGTCACTAATAACAGCCCCCTATTTTAGCACAAATTTTATCCTAGAAAAGAACAAGACCTTGGTAAGCAAGGTCTGAAGCCACTAGCCTTATTGACCCCGCTCTCAGTGAGTCTCACCCCAATAATGTGCTAATTTCTATCTTGTAACTAAGGTCATGATTTTACTTTATTTTGATATCTTGTTAGCTTTAAGTACCACTTAGAAGTATGCTTGTTAGTTGTGATGTAACAGCAATAAATGTTATATGTAATACTAGTTAAAGTTAATTAACCTACTGTAGTAGTGCACATACAAACGTAAACCAATAAGGCCACGATGGTTCCTCAAGTCTAATAACCTTTTGGAAATACCAAGGCGAAATTAATATTTTTCCATACAACTTAAATTAACCTACTAACTTTGGCTATGGGTTATATGGACCTGGTACTGTGCATTGAGCACTAATGCCAGGAGAGCACATCTGCTCTTCAATTGGCTGTTCCCTTTATGTGCCCGACCTTCCAATTGTAGTCTTGGAGGCCTACACAGCATCTCATGAGCCTCTTATTCTCATTACTGAACTGAGTCAGGTAGGTTAGATGGTTGTGGTCCGTTAGGACTGTCAGTCAGAACAAATGGTCAGCATAATATGGTTTAAAATGCTCAAAAGATAAGCCCATGCCCAAGAGCTCCTTCTCCAGAGTTTGGAGCTCTTCCCACTTCTGGAAGAAATTTACAATGCTGTCCAAGTGGACCACAAAGTTGCAGCTTTCTGCTAGTACCTTGTTCTTTAGCTTCTAGAAGCAGCTTTGAGCGCTCCTATGATCAAACAGCATTACTCGACACTGGTGAATCCAAAATTGGGTTACGAATACAGTCAGAGGTCGTAAAATCCCTACCTTTAAGTGGAAGCCCTTGTCCAGCTTGGAAACCAGACCTATAACAGAATGATTTCAGTTCTCTGACAGCATGGACGGCTTTGTCACACCTAGCTGGAAAGGCTTCCAGATATCCTGTGAATTGATTTATCATTGATGGTAGGAAACTATTTCTGTGTATTACTCCACGGCAAGGGACCTAGATAATCCGCTCACACATCAGGGAAGGGAATACTTTCGGATGTGATAAGCTGGAGAGATGCCCTCAGCACTACCTACTTTGCGTTACCGGTGACTTGTCAAGGATGGCAGGAGGCTACATAAGCCTTAACAATTGTTTGCAAGCCTGGCCAGAATTTATACTGGATTAGCTAGGTAGTACACTTCACGCAAAATTGTACTACAAGTCCCTCATGATCCATGCGTAGCACCGACAATAGGATGTTACAGGGGACAACTACTTTCCGGCGCAGGGCCTCAGCGTGATCATGGGAACCTTGGATGATTTTGAAGGGCACCTCATCTTTCAATAGGAAGTCCTTCTTAGAGAGATTATATATTTCCGCTTCGTTCGAGTAGGAGGCTTCCCTGAAATTTTCCAGCTTCATGTCCAACAGCTGGAATATATGGCTCCCTAGGGTCTCTAGGCTGGTGGGAGCTTCCTTTTTGGCATTTTCTTAGACCTCTGGCCTTGTGTTTCCGGCTTCAACTAGACACAATTTCCTGGTACAAAGCTTAGACTCATTGCTGGGAGAGGAAGACTCCTGGCCGTCCTTACATAACCAAGCTACCTCACCAATGTCAATATCATCAAGCCATTTGTCTTCCTCTGCAGGTGGCGTCCTCACAGTTTTGGGCACCAGCCTTCATGCACCTGAGAGGCATGCACTGTACGTCTTTCAGCATGTCTTGAATTAAGAGCAAGTTGTAGCCCTCATGTCTTAGATCACTCACTAACCCTTGCTTGCTACTCTTGCTGACCTGGGGCGTGGTTACCCTCAACTCTCCTGTAGGGATGTCTCCTTTAATGCACTAGAACTTTCTGCGATAGTCCTGACGGACTTTAGCACTATCTGGTTGTGATTAAGAGTTATTGAGTTGTTCTAGTTGAATGCTCATTTCCCACATCTCTAATCCATGCACTCTCACTCTTTAGATCTCATCTTGCATCTTTTCTAACTCCACTCTTCTCTGGGCCTTGGCCCAATTCATGAGTTCCTGCACATACCTTCACAATTTGTTTCCTTTATAGCTTTACCATTCTGCCAAGACCACAAACTCCGGGATCTCAGCGGCAGAAATTTTGCTGATTCCCAATGAAGACAGCAACCAGATCAAAATTGATAACTCGAAATATGGTGTTGACAGTGCATTAAATTACATGGAAGTATAATTTTTCTAGCCCACGCAAAAGTTCCTTAGAAGAAAGGATAAAGGTGGAGCCAGGCAGAATATACAATGGCTGTAAAAGATATCTCTAGGGGAAGTACTACCACCTACTGTAAAATATCATTAATAATTGAACAGTAACCTAACAAGAAAAATGGGGATCATGTCGATGAGTGAGTATGTAGGCTATCGGGTTGTAAGGCATCCACTACATAAAAAACTAAATTTCACTAGTAATCACAGCAATGGGTTATTCTGCATACTAGGAAAAAAACGGAATCACAGCGATGGGTGATCCTGGACTAAAGTCACAAAAATGGAATCACAGTGATGGGTGATCATGAACAAGGGGCATAAAAATAGAATCACAACGATAGGTGATCCTGTGTGCTAGACATAGAATAGGAATCACAGTAATGGGTGATCCTCTACTCTAAATATTTACTAGTAATGGATCAGCAAAAATATGTAGGTGCATCCCTGAAACATCATAACTTACAACTCTATGACTTAAAGCAATGTTTGCATTTATACATAAAGTATAAATGGAGTAAAACCAAACATTGTAACTGAGCTTAGGTATTACTTAGCAAAGAATATTCTACAGCCTTTAAAAATTTTCCCTTCAAAAAGAATGAATTTATGGAATTACACCTTCCAAATATTTGATTGAAATGATCGTATATCCTAACTGAAAATCAAATTTGTATGTGACTTTTTAAATACCTTATCTTCAGTTTAACAATCTTAACCAAATCGTATGAGAATCATCCCTTTCAAAACATGTACATAGAAAATATCTCACAAAAGACCACACAAACGAATTTACAATGGATGAAAGGTCTCTCCACCGTTACCTAACACAAAAATTATGCCATCACTGCCGTAAAATTTTAAGTGTAAGCCAAGAGCTTCAATATGAGACCAGTCTGTTTCCTTGCTGTAAAGATAAATGCGGATATTTTTCTTTATGCACAGAAAGAACAATTTATATGTGCGGAAACCACTTATCAACGTGCAACAATGTGGC
Organism: Palaemon carinicauda; assembly: GCF_036898095.1. NCBI lineage: Eukaryota > Metazoa > Arthropoda > Malacostraca > Decapoda > Palaemonidae > Palaemon > Palaemon carinicauda. The sequence goes on along the minus strand of NC_090730.1, from coordinate 254,225 downwards.
CAAAATATCAGGTCAACACTTTAGTTACCTACAATTCAGTAAACAATAAACGAAGCTGACAAAAACAAACCTGGGCCTCGTTCGGAAACACGACTTTGGCCGGAATTATCTCAGGTTGGCTGCACTTGAAATTCACCAGTAATTAGCCTATTACGTTTTCGTAAAATTTCTTAAACTTCATTCATATTTTGAATAAAAATAAAACATGCACTTAATGCACAATATATTTGGTAAATCCTAACCACTGAGATAACCTCCACTAAGAAAGAAGAATAGGCAAATTTGCCTCAGACAGTTGGCTATCCTGTTATATGAAACTGAAGCTTACGGCTTGTTTTGATAAGAGGGTTTCTCTTGGAAAATAAGATTTTAACATTTGATATATATTTTCTTGGCGGGTTTTCTTCCACTGTTCAAACTTCAATGGTCATATAATTTCTTTTAAAAGGAAATTAAGGTTCATCTCGTAGCTAAAGAGAGAAAGGGTAAAGTTTTTACTTCAATAACAGTAACTTGAAATTACTATCTTAGCAAATCCTGGCAAGGTCACCAATTTGTGATGCTGCATGAGTTTGGCCTTGGTTAAGGACTCAGAGCATGAACAAAAAGAACAATGAAAGCCTTCTTTAAGACAATTTTTACCGAAAAAAATATATCAACAACAAAACTGTTTAACTAAAATGAAATAAAAAAAAAAGGAGAACAAAAGAGAAAAATATTCTTGATGATTTGAGCCACAAGTTGCTTGATGTGGAGCGGGAGAGACAGTCGCATTCCCTTGAGAGGAAAAAAATATATATAAACCGAAAACTTGCACAATTTCCTTCTACCGGCTGAGAACATGATGAGCTTGTGTGGTTAGGAGTTTTTAGCAAATAAGATTCAAGTGCATAACTTATAAGCTTAAAACACTATGGCATTGAAATTAACACTGTCACCTGGTCAGGTTATTATGGTTAGTAGGAGATCAAACACGTTGTTGGGATCTTTCGTTAGGGATAAAAGGAAAGGATGGGATGTGATAAAGAATGGACACGGAAGGCTGTGTCAGGATTATACAGATATGAAATTCTCATAGAGACAACTTGCCTTGATAAACGAAAGTTTTCACCTCCCTATCGAAGAACAAATCACAGATGTCCTAAAATATATATATATATATATATATATATATATATATATATATATATATATATATATATATATATATATACATATATGTATGTATGTATATGTATATACAAATATATATATATGTATATATATATATATATATATATATATATATATATATATATATATATATATATATATATATATATATATATTATATATATATATATATATATATATATATATATATATATATATATATATATATATATATATATATATATACATATATATATATATATATATATATATATATATATATATATATATATATATATATATAAATATATATATGTATATATATATATATATATATATATATATATATATATATATATATATATATATATATATATATATAAATATATATATATATATATATATATATATATATATATATATATATATATATATATATACATATATATATATATATATATATATATATATATATATATATAGATATATATATATATAGAAATACATATATATACATATAAATATATATATATATATATATATATATATATATATATATATATATATATATATATATATATATATATATATATATATATATATATATATATATATATATATATATATATATATATACTATATTTCATAAAATCACTTTCCACTTGCTGTAACTTTTCAATCTGATTCATGGTTCTAACATCACAATCACCTATTTGGAATTTTTCTTCTATTTTCATAAACCAGGAGATTCTTAGCATTTGCTATGTTCTGGACTGAGGACCATTACGTCATTTTCTCTTACCATGAATAAAGAAATATTGTGCCAACCATGTGTCACAGGATTGTACATAGTAACGACATTTCTTCTCTTTTATATATATTATGCTTTGTATCTCCGCTCTCCCATTGCATTGATAGGGACCTGAATAAACATATCAGTTTTTCTCACCGGTAACTGTCAACAGAACCGGTTGTCGTTTGAACACGAAGTTGCCTGTTATGTTGATATGTCATTTTGCGTTGACTTTATGCAAATATATAAACTGATGTTCTGTAATAAAGTTACTCAGTTGCTTTCATCCCGCCTTCTTAGTCACAGCCTCTCTCGGCCTGTCACATTGGTGACCCTGGAAGTCGACTTGCTCATCCCGCCTTCCAACCCCAGCCCTGTCATTGGTACTATGGCAGACTCCACGTAAGTTGGCACCGCCCCATTGAAACTTTCGACTTTCATCAACAGAGAGGCATTTGCTTGGTTTTAGCCTGCAGAAATCCAGTTCAGCATCACGAGCGTGACTCGCTCAACCACCAAAGCAAATTATGTTCTCGCAGAGCTACCCGAGTACACCCTCCCGGAAAAATCCGACTGGCTTTGTGAAAGATGAGACACCCCAATTGCATATGGCACCCTCAATACGTACCTTCTGCAGCAGTACTCGGCGTCGACAGTCGCCCGTATAGCAAAGCTTTTTTAGCTCTCTGAACAACTGTTAGGGGACAAAAGGGCTTTGCTCGCCCTCAGGGAAATAACCAGTATCGCTCGCCTGCAACCTGCCGCAAATGTCTCTCCTAGTGAGGTGAACATACTTCGTACCCTTTGGATACGCCATTTACCCGAACCTGTATGTGCTGACGTACCTGATGTCAATAGTTTACCCATAAAGGAGTTGATGACTAAAGCCTATGCCTTTATTGACAGCCACTTCACGACCTTCAAGACCTCCCTCAATGCCTCCATTCCTGACAAAGACGACGCGTATTCAACGTCAATCGAAGCTGACGTGAATGCCGTAGGACATACACGCCTACCCCGTGACATAACAGAGCAGCGACAAAGCCAACCATAACCCACCACTCGCTTGCGCCCCAACCAACGACTTCCAGAGCCACTTACTGCCGCCCATCGGACAAAGTTTTGCTACTACCAGTGCAGATTCGGGGCAGCCACGAAGATATGTGCCAATTATTGTCAGTGGCCAAAAAACTTGTAAGTAGGCCATCGCTCGTGGTGGTGGCCTCCTGTGTTCCTAATTTTTTCTTTTTACATGATGCAGGAACGAGTGTGCGATTTTTGGTAGACATGGGTGTTTGTCATTCTCTTTTTCAAAAGGAACTCTTCAGGACATTACATAGTCTGTCTACATCTGCCGACGTCCACCTGCTAGCTGCCAACGGATCAGCGATACCCACCTACGGTTAAGAAAACCTCCCATTATCGTTAGAAAATGGTAAAATTAATTAGAAGTTTCTTGTTGATGACGTCACATTGCCAATCCTCGGTGCGGATTTCCTCTCTCATTTCCCCCTTCTGGTCTATGTCCCCCACCGACAATTGGTCAACATAGACTCACGCTTGTTGACACCTCTTGAACCCTTGCCTTCCAAAGTCGCTCTCCACTTCAATGCACCCACGGATGCCTACACCCACCTCCTCACGTCATACCCGGGAGTTTTCTGTCCAGAACTTCGCGAAATGGCCACATTTCTGGCCAAGCACAGTATTTATCACCATATCAAGACGACGGGACCCCCAGTCTTCGCCAAATTCAGATGTCTGGCACCAGATCGATTGGCAGCCGCCAAACAGAAGTTCGCCGAAATGGAGGAAATGGGACTTTGCCAAAAGGCCTCCAGCCCATGGTCGTTTTGAAGAATGACGGCTTCCTTCGTCTGAGGGGGGATTACAGGCGCCTGAACATGCAAACAGAACCGGATCTCAATCCCCTCCCAAGCATCGCCAACGTGACCTCCTACCTGCACAGAGCGAAGGTTTTCTCCATGCTCGACATCCTGGAGGGGTATTATCAGGTGCCTATGAACCCAGAAGAAATCCCCAAGACTACCATCACCATTCCGTTTGGTACATACACCTTTAATTACCCCTGTTTGG
>NC_090730.1:235183-237683 GCF_036898095.1 Palaemon carinicauda | reverse complement strand
GTATAAGGATACACTATACACCAATAATCATATTTCCATTTGCCAAGACTACTTATTTCAATTTTAGCAAGTACTTCAAATCCTTATCAGCAGTATGGCAGAGAAATAATATAACCCTGTATTTTACTTATCATACCAATACAGCGTCAGCTTTACCAAAAGCATTTGGAAAAGGGAATAACATTTTTAATCTAACTTCCAAATACCATTTCTCGTTTGTAAATAGTGAATTTTTATTCCTTGGTTATTACCAAAGATGGATAGGATATCATCTATTATGTTATCGAGTAAAATATCAATACAGCTGCCATTATCACGATCACTACCCCCATTACTATATCTTTATTATTATTAATATTATTATTATTATTATTATTATTATTATTATTTTTATTATTTTTATTATTTTTTATTATTATTATTATTATTACTAGCCAAGCTACAACCCTAGTTGGAAAAGCAAGATGCTATAAGTCTAAAGGCTCCAACAGGCAAAAATCGCCCATTGAGGAAAGGAAATAAGGATATAATTAAGTGATGAGAACAAATTAGCAATAAATCATTCAACAACTAGTAACAACGTCAAAACAGCTATGTCATGTAAACAATAAAAAGACTTATGTCAGCCTGTTGAACATAAAAACATTCGCTGCAACTTTGAACTTTTGAAGCTCTACTGATTCAACTACCTGATTACGAAGATCATTCCACAACTTGCTCACAGCTGGAATAAAACTTCTATAATACTGTGTAGTATTGAGCCTCATCGTGGAGAAGGCCGGGCTATTAGAATTAACATGCTGCCTATTATTGCGAACAGGATAGAATTTTTCAGGAAGATCTGAATGTAAAGGATGGTCCGAATTATGAAAAATCTTATGCTAATGAATTGGACGACGGTGCCAAAGATTAATATCCAGACAAAGGATAAAGAATTTGATAGACCGTAAGTTTCTGCCCAACAAATTAAGATGAGAATCAACAGCTGGAGACCTGCCAGGAGAACAATTCTGAACACATAGTAGAATGAAAGATTTAAAAAACTTCTTCAGATTACATTGATCTGTGACAAAAAAATAATTATTTGGTTGCTTATGTTGATATTATACAATTTATTATCCCTAGTATCAATTAAATCCTATATCTACCATTGTAAGAAATGGTAATGAAAAACCTCAGACAGATGAAAATGAAGAGAAATAAAAAACGATAACCACTTACAAAAAATATACAAATATGATGTGTTCCAAACTAAAATGTCTTTGGATCAACGTAATTATAGAAGAGATCGTTGTTCTTATATGAGTGTACGTCTGGATATAGGATCGAAACAACAATGATTTAATACTTTAAATAAAGATTTTATCAGGACACCTAGCCTTGACTTCCATGTTAGTGGGAAAATATATAGTCATATCTCAAAATCAGATATCAAAGCTTTGTGAGATATCGAAAAGTTACAGATTCATATTACATTCTTTTTATACTAAGTTCAATAAAAGGTTTTGTCCATGCTTTTCATGTTTATAAGAATAATTTTCTTCTTATATACGATACATGCCATATTTTGAGCTAATTCTTCCTATTTACATAAATTGTTCACTATGCATTTGGGACTATACGGTTTGAATTTGAGTCAAGGTTGTATATATATATATATATATATATATATATATATATATATATATATATATATATATATATATATATATATACATATATGAATATATATATATATATATATATATATATATATATATATATATATATATATATATATATATATATATATATATATGCAGTATATATATATATATATATATATATATATATATATATATATATATATATATATATATATATATATATGTATAGTATATATATACATATATATATATATATATATATATATATATATATATATATATATATTTTGATATATATATATATGTGTGTGTGTGCGTGTATATATATATATATATATATATATATATATATATATATATATATATATATATATATATATATATATATATATATATCATCATCATACATATACCATGGCACTTCCCCCAATTTTGGGGGGTAGCCGACATCAACAAAGAAACAAAAACAAAAAGGGGACCTCTACTCTCTACGTTCCTCCCAGCCTAAGAAGGGACTCAACCGAGTTCAGCTGGTACTACTACGGTGTCACAGCCCACCCTCCCACATTATCCACCACAGATGAAGCTTCATAATGCTGAATCCCCTACTGCTGCTACCTCCGCGGTCATCTAAGGCATCGGAGGCAGCAGCAGGGCCTACCGGAACTGCGTCATAATCGCTCGCCATTCATTCCTATTTCTTGCACGCTCGCTTGCCTCGCTCACATCTATTCTCCTATCACCCAGAGCTTCCTTCACTCCAACCATCCACCCAAACCTTGGCCTTCCTCTAGTACTTCTCCCATCAACACTTGCATTCATCACCTTCTTCAGCAGACATCCATTTTCCATTC
>NC_090730.1:217683-230183 GCF_036898095.1 Palaemon carinicauda | reverse complement strand
AAAGATAAAAGTCAATGACAATTCTTCTGTACTTATACCTGTCGAATTCAGGTATTTTGTACTTAGAATTGAAATCAACCCATCTTCACCATCGTAGCTAATTGGTAGTTTGTTACTTGGCATTCAATTAATGATAAATTTTGCACATTTTTACGTGTTTTTCATATTCAAATAAGCTATATATATTTTTGATACATTAATGTCTGGATTCTCTTAACGACCTCGGGATCAGAGCCCCAGGCGAAATCACACAAAGACAAGAGCTTGGCTCCGGCCGGGAATCGAACCCTGGTCGGCAAGCTTGTATAGACAGTGACTAAGCCACTTGGCCACGAAGAAAGATAAAAGTCAATGACAATTCTTCTGTACTTATACCTGTCGAATTCAGGTATTTTGTACTTAGAATTGAAATCAACCCATCTTCACCATCGTAGCTAATCGGTAGTTTGTTACTTGGCATTCAATTAATGATAAATTTTGCACATTTTTACGTGTTTTTCATATTCAAATAAGCCATATATATTTTTGATATTTTAATGTCTGGATTCTCTTAACGACCTCGGGATCAGAGCCCCAGGCGAAATCACACAAAGACAAGAGCTTGGCTCCGGCCGGGAATCGAACCCTGGTCGGCAAGCTTGTATAGACAGTGACTAAGCCACTTGGCCACGAAGAAAGATAAAAGTCAATGACAATTCTTCTGTACTTATACCTGTCGAATTCAGGTATTTTGTACTTAGAATTGAAATCAACCCATCTTCACCATCGTAGCTAATTGGTAGTTTGTTACTTGGCATTCAATTAATGATAAATTTTGCACATTTTTACGTGTTTTTCATATTCAAATAAGCCATATATATTTTTGATACATTTATGTCTGGATTCTCTTAACGACCTCGGGATCAGAGCCCCAGGCGAAATCACACAAAGACAAGAGCTTGGCTCCGGCCGGGAATCGAACCCTGGTCGGCAAGCTTGTATAGACAGTGACTAAGCCACTTGGCCACGAAGAAAGATAAAAGTCAATGACAATTCTTCTGTACTTATACCTGTCGAATTCAGGTATTTTGTACTTAGAATTGAAATCAACCCATCTTCACCATCGTAGCTAATTGGTAGTTTGTTATTTGGCATTCAATTAATGATAAATTTTGCACATTTTTACGTGTTTTTCATATTCAAATAAGCCATATATATTTTTGATACATTAATGTCTGGATTCTCTTAACGACCTCGGGATCAGAGCCCCAGGCGAAATCACACAAAGACAAGAGCTTGGCTCCGGCCGGGAATCGAACCCTGGTCGGCAAGCTTGTATAGACAGTGACTAAGCCACTTGGCCACGAAGAAAGATAAAAGTCAATGACAATTCTTCTGTACTTATACCTGTCTAATTCAGGTATTTTGTACTTAGAATTGAAATCAACCCATCTTCACCATCGTAGCTAATTGGTAGTTTGTTACTTGGCATTCAATTAATGATAAATTTTGCACATTTTTACGTGTTTTTCATATTCAAATAAGCCATATATATTTTTGATACATTAATGTCTGGATTCTCTTAACGACCTCGGGATCAGAGCCCCAGGCGAAATCACACAAAGACAAGAGCTTGGCTCCGGCCGGGAATCGAACCCTGGTCGGCAAGCTTGTATAGACAGTGACTAAGCCACTTGGCCACGAAGAAAGATAAAAGTCAATGACAATTCTTCTGTACTTATACCTGTCGAATTCAGGTATTTTGTACTTAGAATTGAAATCAACCCATCTTCACCATCGTAGCTAATTGGTAGTTTGTTACTTGGCATTCAATTAATGATAAATTTTGCACATTTTTACGTGTTTTTCATATTCAAATAAGCCATATATATTTTTGATACATTAATGTCTGGATTCTCTTAACGACCTCGGGATCAGAGCCCCAGGCGAAATCACACAAAGACAAGAGCTTGGCTCCGGCCGGGAATTGAACCCTGGTCGGCAAGCTTGTATAGACAGTGACTAAGCCACTTGGCCACGAAGAAAGATAAAAGTCAATGACAATTCTTCTGTACTTATACCTGTCGAATTCAGGTATTTTGTACTTAGAATTGAAATCAACCCATCTTCACCATCGTAGCTAATCGGTAGTTTGTTACTTGGCATTCAATTAATGATAAATTTTGCACATTTTTACGTGTTTTTCATATTCAAATAAGCCATATATATTTTTGATACATTAATGTCTGGATTCTCTTAACGACCTCGGGATCAGAGCCCCAGGCGAAATCACACAAAGACAAGAGCTTGGCTCCGGCCGGGAATCGAACCCTGGTCGGCAAGCTTGTATAGACAGTGACTAAGCCACTTGGCCACGAAGAAAGATAAAAGTCAATGACAATTCTTCTGTACTTATACCTGTCGAATTCAGGTATTTTGTACGTAGAATTGAAATCAACCCATCTTCACCATCGTAGCTAATCGGTAGTTTGTTACTTGGCATTCAATTAATGATAAATTTTGCACATTTTTACGTGTTTTTCATATTCAAATAAGCCATATATATTTTTGATACATTAATGTCTGGATTCTCTTAACGACCTCGGGATCAGAGCCCCAGGCGAAATCACACAAAGACAAGAGCTTGGCTCCGGCCGGGAATCGAACCCTGGTCGGCAAGCTTGTATAGACAGTGACTAAGCCACTTGGCCACGAAGAAAGATAAAAGTCAATGACAATTCTTCTGTACTTATACCTGTCGAATTCAGGTATTTTGTACTTAGAATTGAAATCAACCCATCTTCACCATCGTAGCTAATTGGTAGTTTGTTACTTGGCATTCAATTAATGATAAATTTTGCTCATTTTTACGTGTTTTTCATATTCAAATAAGCCATATATATTTTTGATACATTAATGTCTGGATTCTCTTAACGCCCTCGGGATCAGAGCCCCAGGCGAAATCACACAAAGACAAGAGCTTGGCTCCGGCCGGGAATCGAACCCTGGTCGGCAAGCTTGTATAGACAGTGACTAAGCCACTTGGCCACGAAGAAAGATAAAAGTCAATGACAATTCTTCTATACTTATACCTATCGAATTCAGGTATTTTGTACTTAGAATTGAAATCAACCCATCTTCACCATCGTAGCTAATTGGTAGTTTGTTACTTGGCATTCAATTAATGATAAATTTTGCACATTTTTACGTGTTTTTCATATTCAAATAAGCCATATATATTTTTGATACATTAATGTCTGGATTCTCTTAACGACCTCGGGATCAGAGCCCCAGGCGAAATCACACAAAGACAAGAGCTTGGCTCCGGCCGGGAATCGAACCCTGGTCGGCAAGCTTGTATAGACAGTGACTAAGCCACTTGGCCACGAAGAAAGATAAAAGTCAATGACAATTCTTCTGTACTTATACCTGTCGAATTCAGGTATTTTGTACTTAGAATTGAAATCAACCCATCTTCACCATCGTAGCTAATTGGTAGTTTGTTACTTGGCATTCAATTAATGATAAATTTTGCACATTTTTACGTGTTTTTCATATTCGAATAAGCCATATATATTTTTGATACATTAATGTCTGGATTCTCTTAACGCCCTCGGGATCAGAGCCCCAGGCGAAATCACACAAAGACAAGAGCTTGGCTCCGGCCGGGAATCGAACCCTGGTCGGCAAGCTTGTATAGACAGTGACTAAGCCACTTGGCCACGAAGAAAGATAAAAGTCAATGACAATTCTTCTGTACTTATACCTGTCGAATTCAGGTATTTTGTACTTAGAATTGAAATCAACCCATCTTCACCATCGTAGCTAATTGGTAGTTTGTTACTTGGCATTCAATTAATGATAAATTTTGCACATTTTTACGTGTTTTTCATATTCAAATAAGCCATATATATTTTTGATACATTAATGTCTGGATTCTCTTAACGACCTCGGGATCAGAGCCCCAGGCGAAATCACACAAAGACAAGAGCTTGGCTCCGGCCGGGAATCGAATCCTGGTCGGCAAGCTTGTATAGACAGTGACTAAGCCTCTTGGCCACGAAGAAAGATAAAAGTCAATGACAATTCTTCTGTACTTATACCTGTCGAATTCAGGTATTTTGTACTTAGAATTGAAATCAACCCATCTTCACCATCGTAGCTAATTGGTTGTTTGTTACTTGGCATTCAATTAATGATAAATTTTGCACATTTTTACGTGTTTTTCATATTCAAATAAGCCATATATATTTTTGATACATTAATGTCTGGATTCTCTTAACGACCTCGGGATCAGAGCCCCAGGCGAAATCACACAAAGACAAGAGCTTGGCTCCGGCCGGGAATCGAACCCTGGTCAACAAGCTTGTATAGACAGTGACTAAGCCACTTGGCCACGAAGAAAGATAAAAGTCAATGACAATTCTTCTGTACTTATACCTGTCGAATTCAGGTATTTTGTACTTAGAATTGAAATCAACCCATCTTCACCATCGTAGCTAATCGGTAGTTTGTTACTTGGCATTCAATTAATGATAAATTTTGCACATTTTTACGTGTTTTTCATATTCAAATAAGCCATATATATTTTTGATACATTAATGTCTGGATTCTCTTAACGACCTCGGGATCAGAGCCCCAGGCGAAATCACACAAAGACAAGAGCTTGGCTCCGGCCGGGAATCGAACCCTGGTCGGCAAGCTTGTATAGACAGTGACTAAGCCACTTGGCCACGAAGAAAGATAAAAGTCAATGACAATTCTTCTGTACTTATACCTGTCGAATTCAGGTATTTTGTACTTAGAATTGAAATCAACCCATCTTCACCATCGTAGCTAATTGGTAGTTTGTTACTTGGCATTCAATTAATGATAAATTTTGCACATTTTTACGTGTTTTTCATATTCAAATAAGCCATATATATTTTTGATACATTTATGTCTGGATTCTCTTAACGACCTCGGGATCAGAGCCCCAGGCGAAATCACACAAAGACAAGAGCTTGGCTCCGGCCGGGAATCGAACCCTGGTCGGCAAGCTTGTAAAGACAGTGACTAAGCCACTTGGCCACGAAGAAAGATAAAAGTCAATGACAATTCTTCTGTACTTATACCTGTCGAATTCAGGTATTTTGTACTTAGAATTGAAATCAACCCATCTTCACCATCGTAGCTAATTGGTAGTTTGTTACTTGGCATTCAATTAATGATAAATTTTGCACATTTTTACGTGTTTTTCATATTCAAATAAGCCATATATATTTTTGATACATTAATGTCTGGATTCTCTTAACGACCTCGGGATCAGAGCCCCAGGCGAAATCACACAAAGACAAGAGCTTGGCTCCGGCCGGGAATCGAACCCTGGTCGGCAAGCTTGTATAGACAGTGACTAAGCCACTTGGCCACGAAGAAAGATAAAAGTCAATGACAATTCTTCTGTACTTATACCTGTCGAATTCAGGTATTTTGTACTTAGAATTGAAATCAACCCATCTTCACCATCGTAGCTAATCGGTAGTTTGTTACTTGGCATTCAATTAATGATAAATTTTGCACATTTTTACGTGTTTTTCATATTCAAATAAGCCATATATATTTTTGATACATTAATGTCTGGATTCTCTTAACGACCTCGGGATCAGAGCCCCAGGCGAAATCACACAAAGACAAGAGCTTGGCTCCGGCCGGGAATCGAACCCTGGTCGGCAAGCTTGTATAGACAGTGACTAAACCACTTGGCCACAAAGAAAGATAAAAGTCAATGACAATTCTTCTGTACTTATACCTGTCGAATTCAGGTATTTTGTACTTAGAATTGAAATCAACCTATCTTCACCATCGTAGCTAATTGGTAGTTTGTTACTTGGCATTCAATTAATGATAAATTTTGCACATTTTTACGTGTTTTTCATATTCAAATAAGCCATATATATTTTTGATACATTAATGTCTGGATTCTCTTAACGACCTCGGGATCAGAGCCCCAGGCGAAATCACACAAAGACAAGAGCTTGGCTCCGGCCGGGAATCGAACCCTGGTCGGCAAGCTTGTATAGACAGTGACTAAGCCACTTGGCCACGAAGAAACATAAAAGTCAATGACAATTCTTCTGTACTTATACCTGTCGAATTCAGGTATTTTGTACTTAGAATTGAAATCAACCCATCTTCACCATCGTAGCTAATTGGTAGTTTGTTACTTGGCATTCAATTAATGATAAATTTTGCACATTTTTACGTGTTTTTCATATTCGAATAAGCCATATATATTTTTGATACATTAATGTCTGGATTCTCTTAACGCCCTCGGGATCAGAGCTCCAGGCGAAATCACACAAAATCAAGAGCTTGGCTCCGGCCGGGAATCGAACCCTGGTCGGCAAGCTTGTATAGACAGTGACTAAGCCACTTGGCCACGAAGAAAGATAAAAGTCAATGACAATTCTTCTGTACTTATACCTGTCGAATTCAGGTATTTTGTACTTAGAATTGAAATCAACCCATCTTCACCATCGTAGCTAATTGGTAGTTTGTTACTTGGCATTCAATTAATGATAAATTTTGCACATTTTTACGTGTTTTTCATATTCAAATAAGCCATATATATTTTTGATACATTAATGTCTGGATTCTCTTAACGACCTCGGGATCAGAGCCCCAGGCGAAATCACACAAAGACAAGAGCTTGGCTCCGGCCGGGAATCGAATCCTGGTCGGCAAGCTTGTATAGACAGTGACTAAGCCTCTTGGCCACGAAGAAAGATAAAAGTCAATGACAATTCTTCTGTACTTATACCTGTCGAATTCAGGTATTTTGTACTTAGAATTGAAATCAACCCATCTTCACCATCGTAGCTAATTGGTAGTTTGTTACTTGGCATTCAATTAATGATAAATTTTGCACATTTTTACGTGTTTTTCATATTCAAATAAGCCATATATATTTTTGATACATTAATGTCTGGATTCTCTTAACGACCTCGGGATCAGAGCCCCAGGCGAAATCACACAAAGACAAGAGCTTGGCTCCGGCCGGGAATCGAACCCTGGTCAACAAGCTTGTATAGACAGTGACTAAGCCACTTGGCCACGAAGAAAGATAAAAGTCAATGACAATTCTTCTGTACTTATACCTGTCGAATTCAGGTATTTTGTACTTAGAATTGAAATCAACCCATCTTCACCATCGTAGCTAATCGGTAGTTTGTTACTTGGCATTCAATTAATGATAAATTTTGCACATTTTTACGTGTTTTTCATATTCAAATAAGCCATATATATTTTTGATACATTAATGTCTGGATTCTCTTAACGACCTCGGGATCAGAGCCCCAGGCGAAATCACACAAAGACAAGAGCTTGGCTCCGGCCGGGAATCGAACCCTGGTCGGCAAGCTTGTATAGACAGTGACTAAGCCACTTGGCCACGAAGAAAGATAAAAGTCAATGACAATTCTTCCGTACTTATACCTGTCGAATTCAGGTATTTTGTACTTAGAATTGAAATCAACCCATCTTCACCATCGTAGCTAATTGGTAGTTTGTTACTTGGCATTCAATTAATGATAAATTTTGCACATTTTTACGTGTTTTTCATATTCAAATAAGCCATATATATTTTTGATACATCAATGTCTGGATTCTCTTAACGACCTCGGGATCAGAGCCCCAGGCGAAATCACACAAAGACAAGAGCTTGGCTCCGGCCGGGAATCGAACCCTGGTCGGCAAGCTTGTATAGACAGTGACTAAGCCACTTGGCCACGAAGAAAGATAAAAGTCAATGACAATTCCTCTGTACTTATACCTATCGAATTCAGGTATTTTGTACTTAGAATTGAAATCAACCCATCTTCACCATCGTAGCTAATTGGTAGTTTGTTACTTGGCATTCAATTAATGATAAATTTTGCACATTTTTACGTGTTTTTCATATTCAAATAAGCCATATATATTTTTGATACATTAATGTCTGGATTCTCTTAACGACCTCGGGATCAGAGCCCCAGGCGAAATCACACAAAGACAAGAGCTTGGCTCCGGCCGGGAATCGAACCCTGGTCGGCAAGCTTGTATAGACAGTGACTAAGCCACTTGGCCACGAAGAAAGATAAAAGTCAATGACAATTCTTCTGTACTTATACCTGTCGAATTCAGGTATTTTGTACTTAGAATTGAAATCAACCCATCTTCACCATCGTAGCTAATTGGTAGTTTGTTACTTGGCATTCAATTAATGATAAATTTTGCACATTTTTACGTGTTTTTCATATTCAAATAAGCCATATATATTTTTGATACATTAATGTCTGGATTCTCTTAACGACCTCGGGATCAGAGCCCCAGGCGAAATCACACAAAGACAAGAGCTTGGCTCCGGCCGGGAATCGAACCCTGGTCGGCAAGCTTGTATAGACAGTGACTAAGCCACTTGGCCACGAAGAAAGATAAAAGTCAATGACAATTCTTCTGTACTTATACCTGTCGAATTCAGGTATTTTGTACTTAGAATTGAAATCAACCCATCTTCACCATCGTAGTTAATTGGTAGTTTGTTACTTGGCATTCAATTAATATTAAATTTTGCACATTTTTACGTGTTTTTCATATTCAAATAAGCCATATATATTTTTGATACATTATTGTCTGGATTCTCTTAACGACCTCGGGATCAGAGCCCCAGGCGAAATCACACAAAGACAAGAGCTTGGCTCCGGCCGGGAATCGAACCCTGGTCGGCAAGCTTGTATAGACAGTGACTAAGCCTCTTGGCCACGAAGAAAGATAAAAGTCAATGACAATTCTTCTGTACTTATACCTGTCGAATTCAGGTATTTTGTACTTAGAATTGAAATCAACCCATCTTCACCATCGTAGCTAATTGGTAGTTTGTTACTTGGCATTCAATTAATGATAAATTTTGCACATTTTTACGTGTTTTTCATATTCAAATAAGCCATATATATTTTTGATACATTAATGTCTGGATTCTCTTAACGACCTCGGGATCAGAGCCCCAGGCGAAATCACACAAAGACAAGAGCTTGGCTCGGTCGGGAATCGAACCCTGGTCGGCAAGCTTGTATAGACAGTGACTAAGCCACTTGGCCACGAAGAAAGATAAAAGTCAATGACAATTCTTCTGTACTTATACCTGTCGAATTCAGGTATTTTGTACTTAGAATTGAAATCAACCCATCTTCACCATCGTAGCTAATTGGTAGTTTGTTACTTGGCATTCAATTAATGATAAATTTTGCACATTTTTACGTGTTTTTCATATTCAAATAAGCCATATATATTTTTGATACATTAATGTCTGGATTCTCTTAACGACCTCGGGATCAGAGCCCCAGGCGAAATCACACAAAGACAAGAGCTTGGCTCCGGCCGGGAATCGAACCCTGGTCGGCAAGCTTGTATAGACAGTGACTAAGCCACTTGGCCACGAAGAAAGATAAAAGTCAATGACAATTCTTCTGTACTTATACTGTCGAATTCAGGTATTTTGTACTTAGAATTGAAATCAACCCATCTTCACCATCGTAGCTAATCGGTAGTTTGTTACTTGGCATTCAATTAATGATAAATTTTGCACATTTTTACGTGTTTTTCATATTCAAATAAGCCATATATATTTTTGATACATTAATGTCTGGATTCTCTTAACGACATCGGGATCAGAGCCCCAGGCGAAATCACACAAAGACAAGAGCTTGGCTCCGGCCGGGAATCGAACCCTGGTCAACAAGCTTGTATAGACAGTGACTAAGCCACTTGGCCACGAAGAAAGATAAAAGTCAATGACAATTCTTCTGTACTTATACCTGTCGAATTCAGGTATTTTGTACTTAGAATTGAAATCAACCCATCTTCACCATCGTAGCTAATCGGTAGTTTGTTACTTGGCATTCAATTAATGATAAATTTTGCACATTTTTACGTGTTTTTCATATTCAAATAAGCCATATATATTTTTGATACATTAATGTCTGGATTCTCTTAACGACCTCGGGATCAGAGCCCCAGGCGAAATCACACAAAGACAAGAGCTTGGCTCCGGCCGGGAATCGAACCCTGGTCGGCAAGCTTGTATAGACAGTGACTAAGCCACTTGGCCACGAAGAAAGATAAAAGTCAATGACAATTCTTCTGTACTTATACCTGTCGAATTCAGGTATTTTGTACTTAGAATTGAAATCAACCCATCTTCACCATCGTAGCTAATTGGTAGTTTGTTACTTGGCATTCAATTAATGATAAATTTTGCACATTTTTACGTGTTTTTCATATTCAAATAAGCCATATATATTTTTGATACATCAATGTCTGGATTCTCTTAACGACCTCGGGATCAGAGCCCCAGGCGAAATCACACAAAGACAAGAGCTTGGCTCCGGCCGGGAATCAAACCCTGGTCGGCAAGCTTGTATAGACAGTGACTAAGCCACTTGGCCACGAAGAAAGATAAAAGTCAATGACAATTCTTCTGTACTTATACCTATCGAATTCAGGTATTTTGTACTTAGAATTGAAATCAACCCATCTTCACCATCGTAGCTAATTGGTAGTTTGTTACTTGGCATTCAATTAATGATAAATTTTGCACATTTTTACGTGTTTTTCATATTCAAATAAGCCATATATATTTTTGATACATTAATGTCTGGATTCTCTTAACGACCTCGGGATCAGAGCCCCAGGCGAAATCACACAAAGAGAAGAGCTTGGCTCCGGCCGGGAATCGAACCCTGGTCGGCAAGCTTGTATAGACAGTGACTAAGCCACTTGGCCACGAAGAAAGATAAAAGTCAATGACAATTCTTCTGTACTTATACCTGTCGAATTCAGGTATTTTGTACTTAGAATTGAAATCAACCCATCTTCACCATCGTAGTTAATTGGTAGTTTGTTACTTGGCATTCAATTAATGATAAATTTTGCACATTTTTACGTGTTTTTCATATTCAAATAAGCCATATATATTTTTGATACATTAATGTCTGGATTCTCTTAACGACCTCGGGATCAGAGCCCCAGGCGAAATCACACAAAGACAAGAGCTTGGCTCCGGCCGGGAATCGAACCCTGGTCGGCAAGCTTGTATAGACAGTGACTAAGCCTCTTGGCCACGAAGAAAGATAAAAGTCAATGACAATTCTTCTGTACTTATACCTGTCGAATTCAGGTATTTTGTACTTAGAATTGAAATCAACCCATCTTCACCATCGTAGCTAATTGGTAGTTTGTTACTTGGCATTCAATTAATGATAAATTTTGCACATTTTTACGTGTTTTTCAT
Organism: Palaemon carinicauda; assembly: GCF_036898095.1. Classification (NCBI taxonomy): domain Eukaryota; kingdom Metazoa; phylum Arthropoda; class Malacostraca; order Decapoda; family Palaemonidae; genus Palaemon; species Palaemon carinicauda. Next base: position 218,899 of record NC_090730.1, on the reverse strand, counting down.
ATTCAAATAAGCCATATATATTTTTGATACATTAATGTCTGGATTCTCTTAACGACCTCGGGATCAGAGCCCCAGGCGAAATCACACAAAGACAAGAGCTTGGCTCCGGCCGGGAATCGAACCCTGGTTGGCAAGCTTGTATAGACAGTGACTAAGCCACTTGGCCACAAAGAAAGATAAAAGTCAATGACAATTCTTCTGTACTTATACCTGTCGAATTCAGGTATTTTGTACTTAGAATTGAAATCAACCCATCTTCACCATCGTAGCTAATTGGTAGTTTGTTACTTGGCATTCAATTAATGATAAATTTTGCACATTTTTACGTGTTTTTCATATTCAAATAAGCCATATATATTTGTGATACATTAATGTCTGGATTCTCTTAACGACCTCGGGATCAGAGCCCCAGGCGAAATCACATAAAGACAAGAGCTTGGCTCCGGCCGGGAATCGAACCCTGGTCGGCAAGCTTGTATAGACAGTGACTAAGCCACTTGGCCACGAAGAAAGATAAAAGTCAATGACAATTCTTCTGTACTTATACCTGTCGAATTCAGGTATTTTGTACTTAGAATTGAAATCAACCCATCTTCACCATCGTAGCTAATTGGTAGTTTGTTACTTGGCATTCAATTAATGATAAATTTTGCACATTTTTACGTGTTTTTCCTATTCAAATAAGCCATATATATTTTTGATACATTAATGTCTGGATTCTCTTAACGCCCTCGGGATCAGAGCCCCAGGCGAAATCACACAAAGACAAGAGCTTGGCTCCGGCCGGGAATCGAACCCTGGTCGGCAAGCTTGTATAGACAGTGACTAAGCCACTTGGCCACGAAGAAAGATAAAAGTCAATGACAATTCTTCTGTACTTATACCTGTCGAATTCAGGTATTTTGTACTTAGAATTGAAATCAACCCATCTTCACCATCGTAGCTAATTGGTAGTTTGTTACTTGGCATTCAATTAATGATAAATTTAGCACATTTTTACGTGTTTTTCATATTCAAATAAGCCCTATATATTTTTGATACATTAATGTCTGGATTCTCTTAACGACCTCGGGATCAGAGCCCCAGGCGAAATCACACAAAGACAAGAGCTTGGCTCCGGCCGGGAATCGAATCCTGGTCGGCAAGCTTGTATAGACAGTGACTAAGCCTCTTGGCCACGAAGAAAGATAAAAGTCAATGACAATTCTTCTGTACT
>NC_090730.1:198609-217183 GCF_036898095.1 Palaemon carinicauda | reverse complement strand
TTTTGACTGCATTCTCTCATGTTGAATTATCAGCAACCATTGCTTTGAATGGTTTTAAGAGAAAACGATACATGAAGTATTTGTCAGCATTGCCTTGATTGTGTGTTACAAACGGAATCATTGATACATAGATTCTGTTGAGCGATTTAGAAGCGGCTTAAACTAAGAACAATTATGCAAGGAAAATTCTTCTAATATAAAGGAATAATGAATACCCTTTGGATATGAAAAGGATATTAAAAAAAAAATAAAAAAGGAATCAAAGCTATATAGGTATATTTTTGTATCTGAATTCAAACCGTTGTTCAGAGATAAATTTGCTGTAACATTATATTACTTTGATAATATCTCGGTTTATATGAAGCATAGTCATGAGATTATTATGCAATCCCCCCCCCACAAAAAAAGAAAAAATAGTAGTTTGCTATGTTATATAGCTACAATATGATTTTCCATTAAAAATGTTGTGCGAAAATAACCTTTTTTTTTATGAAAAATCACATATATAACAAGTAATTGACGTACTAGGAAACTTGCCGCTAAGTTGGCTAAGAAACAAGATGAGATTGATCATTATTATGTTCTGAAGAACAGACACATGATGGAATATGAGACATCATCAGGAGAGAAGAGGATTCATCATAGATAAGAAGGATATGGGAAGGGGTTTATTAATGGGATACTGAAAAGAAATATAAAAGCATATAAATTAATCGCACAACAATAATAAGAAAAAAATGAATAAATAAAATATTTGAAGAAGAGTAACAATATTAAAAGACACATTTCCCTATATAAACTATAAAAATTTTAACAAAAGAAAACAAAGAAAATTAGATGAATTAGTGTGCTCGAGTGTACACTCATGCAAGAGAACTTCAACCCAAGTCAGTGGAAGACTATGGTACAGAGTCTATGGTACACCCTAGATTATATATATATATATATATATATATATATATATATATATATATATATATATATATATATATATATATATATATATATATATATACACCTAAAGCCTACCTTACACTTGCGCGCATTTTTGCCACGTACTGGTATTTTTCACGCACTGTTCACGACCAGTTCACTCCAGTTCGCGCATCGTTCACGACAAGTTCACGCGAGGTTCACGCCATGGCACGAATTGGCACGCCTAGTTCACGAGAAGTTCACAACACGTTCACGCGAGTTCGCGCATCATTCCGCATCGTTCACGCATCGTTCACGCCAGTTCACGCCAGTTCACGAATTGGCCACTCCATATAAAAACGGGGCTTATCCAACCCAAGGTCATTCTTGGATTGGCTTTGGAAGAGACAACAATGCTTTCTGTCAGAGACACCATAGCATTGAGGAGAAGAAACGTATCTTTTTCGTTTGTATTTTTTGTTGCCCTTTATTTTTTTTCAATAAGAAAGCATTTGATTTACATATAAATAGCAGACATAAAATATGTACAAGTATTAAGGAAGCATTTTATTTTAACATTAAAAGCAGCAAACATGAAAAGTTTTTAGGCAGTTGATTTTAGGGTAATAGAGAAAAAAAGTGTGTTGAAATAAAAAATAATTTTTTTTACATTAAAACAGCAAACAGAAAAAAATTGGTTTTGCTCTTCATTTTAAGGTAATAAAGAAGAATAAGTATGTTGATGAAATAAAACATCATTTTATTTTTACATTCAAACTGCAAACTTGAAAATTTCTTTGGTTTATTTTTCAGTTCATTTTCATTTAAAACAAAAGTTTTGGCTCTTGATGGTTAATAGAGGAAAATAAGTGTGTGCATGAAATAAGACATCATTTTATTTTTAAATTCAAACAGCAAATATAGACCATTATTAGGTTTATATTTTTCTTTCCTTTTCATTAATTTTTTCGTTTCCTTTTTGTCTCTTCATTATAAAGTTATAGAAATAGTTTGAAATAAGATATAATTTTTTTTTCACATTAAAACAGCAAATATAGAAATCTATTAGGTTTATTTTTTTTTCCTTTTCACTAATTTTTTCGTTTCCTTTTTGTTTCTCTTCATTATAAAGTTATAGAAATAGTTTGAAATAAGATTTAATTTTTTTTCACATTAAAACAGCAAATATAAACATTTATTAGGTTTATTTTTCTTTCTTTTCATTAATATTTTCATTTCCTTTTTGTTTCTCTTCATTATAAAGTTATAGAAATAGTTTGAAATAAAATATAATTTTTTTTCCACATTAAAACAGAAAATATAAAAATTTATTAGGTTTATTTTTCTTTCCTTTTCATTAATTTTTTCGTTTCCTTTTTGTTTCTCTTCATTATAAAGTTATAGAAATAGTTGAAATAAGATATAATTTTTTTTCACATTAAAACAGCAAATATAAAAATTTATTAGGTTTATTTTTTTTTCCTTTTGGTTTCTCTTCATTATAAAGTTCACGCCATTTCCCGCATCGTTCACTCCAGTTCACGCCAGTTCCCGCACTGTTCACTCCAGTTCACTCCAGTTCGCGCATCGTTCACGACTATTTCACGACTATTTTGTGCGTGCCAATGCGTGCCAAAAACTTTGAAAATTTCAAAGTTCTGAGCACGTATGGCACGCACTGGCACGCGAGTTCCAGCACTGTTCACGACATTTTCACGACTGGTTCACGCGAGTTCGCACATCAATGCGTGCCAGTGCGTGCCACGAATGCGTGCAAGTGTCAGGTACCCTTTACCTTACCTATAATCTTGCTAATAGTGTGTATCAGTGAATCTATATCTCTACACAAGTGGGATTGTCGCTTTTGATATAATAACATTATATCACGACTAGCGTTCACATACCTCGTTAATAAGAACGTATAAATACAATAAACATACACAAGAAAAGAATAGAATTTATATATATATATATATATATATATATATATATATATATATATATATATATATATATATATATATATATATATATATATATATATATATATGTGATGGATGGCTTGACCACCACACAAAAACACTAAACTTTTCAAACAGTATTCACTTAAGTACCATACTAAGTCCACAAAAGGTGGAATAGTATACAATTTCAATAAGAGTGCAAAGTCAATTCAAGGGGACAAAGAAAATACCACAAAAATATACTTAATTTTAATACACAAGTTTCAGACAGAAATAACACCTGAACCTCAACAATACAGTAATTAATGATAAACACTCACTCTTAAACTCCCTGTAAAAGAAAACAATTACACAATTAAAGAAAGGTCATCAACACAAGCATACAAAAAGGGAAGAGGGTCCAGAAAGGAAGAGGCAAACGGAAAGTAAGAATATCCTAACAATTACACATTAAATATCCCTAACAAATTCCTCATTCACTTCTAGAGGTCTCCTCAGAGGACAATAAACTCTCCAGCTGGATGGCTTAATTCAGGCGGCAGAAAACACGGATCCAAAACAATGGTGGTGACTGGTTCAATAATGCAGAACGCCCAGGAGTACAGGTCGTGGGCCCGACACACAAATATAACAATCAAAATTTTTACCTTGGGGCAGAGAGGTCCCCTTGGCTTTTACTGAACCAAGGGCAGTTTAATATATATAGGATAACAATCCTTAATGCAGAGCGAGGATATCCTGGGAAAGCTTAACAGCTTCACAATGCAGCTCTGTAATGGCGATGAATATAATAAATCCAGCAGCAATTATCGTACCCTTCAAGGTTGGAGGCTCAGAAACACACTGAGGAACCATCCTCAAAAAAAAAACCCTCCAAAACTCCGTTCACGCAGGAGCGCAGCCACGTAACCAACACCACTTGAAAATATAAAACAGCCGTTAGTCCATTATAAACACTAACATAACCACCAGTGAAAAGACAAACTATCAAAAAAAATAAACAATAAGTCTACAGTATATTAAACCTTATACATCTATAAAAACTAATTTAGTAAAATAAAGCAATAATATTACACCTCCTCACCCAACCAAAAAAAAAAAAATTTTTTTTTATTTTTTTTTTTAAGTGATTTGAATTACAACATACAGGTTATCACATAATGAAATATTAAACCAACACTTAAAAATTTGAAATATTAAACCAACACTCAAAAATTATTATTAAACAAACTAAAAAACATGACAAACAAAAGGAAGGTTTGCAGCTCACAAGGATAGCAATATATAACCAATACTAAAAAAAAATCTTAAACCTAAATTAATCACAAGTAAACTTTCCAAAACCAGAAAACCAAAACATCACCATTCGATAAATAGGTACCAAACCTAAAAATTTCACATCAATCATATCATTAATAAACTTAATTAAGAGTCATTGCACTAACAACCGGATTCTGTATATATAGTCCAAAAGCTATAACCTTTTCCACACTCAATACACTGTTCCTTTTCAGGGATACACATCACTCACTATCAATAAATGTTGATCACAAAAACCACTGTCTATTTCAGTGTTATATATCACACTTATCACCATAGTGTCCAATACATACACACACACCGAACGACACAGAGAAGACCACCACAAGACTCCCCTGCGCAAACAAACAAACAAAATCGATGAAGCATAATTATTAGCCTGAAAATACAGAATACCAGATCAGTGCCTATCTCTTTTCTTAGCTTATTATAAACCTTATCGTACCTGAAACCTCTAAACCTTAGTAGATTAACCTTAAATCAGTCTAGGGTACCACTCATACACCAGCCTGTAGCGCCTAAAAAACGGCTGTTGTGCTACAGACCCGTGAGCCCATGACCCATCTAATTAATCAATCATTAGAAAGTACCAGTGATCACCCTCACCTTTTAACCTTAAAGATCCCATATAATATACCCAGAACATTATAGTCTTCTGTAAACAAACCATGATTAATAAATCTTAAATATACATTTACTTCTACTCACTACGTGCCCACTTCAACAGCACACACACCATAATTAGAACGATACAGATACTACCTTTAATAACTGCATAGCCCTCTGTCAATCAACTAATATTCAACGCTGCGAGAGAGAAAATCGGCAACAATATTATCTTTTCCTGGGATGTGGGAAAATTCTAAATTCCACTCTTGCAGCATGAGACTCCACCTCATCAATCGTTGATTTTTATTTTTGTATCTGCTGATGAAGGTCAGGGGATTATGGTCTGTCAAGACCTTAATAGGTGTATCTGAGGAGGAGAGATAAACCTGAAAATGGTTAATAGCAACTACTAAAGCAAGAGTCTCTTTCTCCACAGTGGAATACCTACGTTGGGCGGAGGACAATTTTTTTGAAAAGAATGTGACAGGATGAGAAACTCCCTGCTCGTCATTCTGCAACAACACCGCTCCTACACCAACGTCACTTGCATCCGTGGCAAGAGAAAAAGGAAGGTCAAAATCAGGAGCTCTTAAGACAGGGAAATTAATTAATACTCTTTTTAAATTATCAAAAGCCCTTTGTGTTTCATCAGTCCAGACAAAAGCTACCTTCTTTCTTAAGAGATTAGTCAAAGGATCGGCGATGTCAGAAAAATTTCTAACAAACCTTCGGTAGTACCCACCCAACCCAAGGAATCTTCTGACATCCCTCCTGCACTTAGGGATTAACATTTTTTCAATACATTCGATATTTGCTTGCTTAGGAGCAACTTTACCATTACCAACTTCATGACCCAAATATACGACCCTCGCCTTTGCGAATTCACTTTTCTTTAAATTAATTACTAAACCTGCTTTCTTCAAAACCTCAAACAGTGCCCTAATACGTTTTAAATGAGTTTCCCAATCATTACTATAAATAACAATATCATCAATATAAACTACACATCCCTCTAAACCATAGACTAAAGTATTCATTAACAACTTGCCAGAAGTCTTATGAATGCCAAAATGTCCTGCCAAACCACTTTCATGCGCCAATGATATCAACTCATTCCTGTAAACAAATGGAACCATTATCTGTTTCAAAATTTCATAATCAAAGTTATCAGCCTCCATAGGCCTAGTCAACCTATATAAAATATTATTAATTATTTTAAATTTGGGACCGGTTATATCAGTCACCTCACCTGACTCAATAGGGAGATCCCGAAAATCCTTTTTCTGAGCGTTGATTAGCTCTCCAATAGTCCAATTCAGTTTGTCCTTCAAAATCCCAAGATCTACAACTACGCTATCACTACGTTCTAAACTACTTAAATCTAGATCAATTGTTGACTCTGCAGTGTCAACAACTTTAGCACTAGAACGAGTAACTGCTGCTACTTCACTATCAGGGTTTATCAGTATGGGACAAGTATTATTCTTCAGAGCAACATCATTCCCTATCACAACATCAACATTTTTAACCGGAAATTTATCAACGATGGCCAATTTCAAATTCCCTGCAAAGGAAGGGCAGATTAAATTAAAATTTTCCATGGCATACGATTTTACCGTATCGGGAAAACCAGCCAATAACACAAATTCCCCACTTTTTGGTACAAAATTGCAAGGTAATGCCTCCCTTAATATCAAAGACTGAGCTGCACCGGTATCACGCAAAATACGCACACGTCTTTTCTCGGACGAATTGGCGAAAGAGACACTACCGAAGGACAAATATCTGTCAAAACAACCAGGTAGTCATTGATCAGCAGATGTTGTTGGGGTAGGTTCTCTCTCTCTCTCTTCCACACCCATCACTGGCCTAACATTAGCATTTTGTGAGTTTCTAAATGCATAACACATGCTCTTTACGTGCCCCTTCTTATTGCAAAAGAAGCACGTCAATGTTTTCAATTTCTCGGGATTATATATCTTAGGTCTATTATTCCTGTTAGGAGAAAAATTAATATTAGTATTGGCATTGCCCTGATCATTACCTCTATAATTATTTCTAGTAAACATCCCTGCATTATTATTATTGTTGGAATTATTATTATTGTTGAAATTATTATTCCTACCTACTTTACCCCATCCGGACTTCACCATTTTTGTTAATCCCCCTAACTCACTCTTATGAGACAAATAATACTCATCACTAGCGATGGCTACCTCCTGAATGGTCTCTAGTTTTAACTCTTCGAGGTGAACCTTCAGTTTATCCGGAACACACCTCTTGAACTCCTCCACCAACATTAATTCCTTCAATTTCTCAAAATTTACCACTTCCTTGGACTTGAACCAATCACTAGCATATTGTTCCTTCGATCTTGCGAATTCAATAAAAGTTTGCTCCCTACTTTTTTCTAAGTTCCTGAAGCGTTGCCTATAGGCTTCAGGGACTAACTCATAGGCCTTCAAGACGATAGCCTTTACACACTCATAATCTGATGACAGATCCTCCTCCAGAGTTACATACACCCTCTGAGCTCTTCCAATCAATTTACTTTGTATAAGAGTGGTCCAATACTCTTGGGGCCACTCCAACCTTGCTGCAATCCTCTCAAATGATACAAAAAACTCTGCAATATTGTCTTCCTCAAATTTAGGCAAAAATTTGAGAGCCTACGCTAAATTAATAGCAGGCGTTACTGACCTATTTGGGGAAGGGGGAGAGGAAGAAGAGGAACCTGAGTTTTTCATGGCAATCTCATGCTGCCTCTCTTTTTCTCTTTCCTCCGCCTTAAACTTTTCTATATCAAACTCCATCTGCCTCAGAGCAATTTGCCTATCCAAAATTTCTACAGACAACAGCGCTTTATCAGGTTTCACTTGTTCCCCACCAGCCTTTACAGTTTTAACACATTCATAAATTTGCAATAGCAATACACCCTTTCTTATTGACACATCATATCCCAATTCAAAATGTTCTGCTACAATTTCCAAATCTTCCCTATTCAACTCTGCAAGCCTTTCTTGCCACCCCTCTCCGCTAAGGAGGTCTAGTACTTTAACCATGATGACCACTATTATTCACACAATACTAAATTACAAAAAAAAAAAACCACGAGGAGGTGAAAATATGCTGCCTGAAAAACAACCCCAAGAATTTACTTTGCACATACACCGGTGAATACTTAGGAACAAAAAGATCCTGTCACGGTCGCCATTTTGTGATGGATGGCTTGACCACCACACAAAAACACTAAACTTTTCAAACAGTATTCACTTAAGTACCATACTAAGTCCACAAAAGGTGGAATAGTATACAATTTCAATAAGAGTGCAAAGTCAATTCAAGGGGACAAAGAAAATACCACAAAAATATACTTAATTTTAATACACAAGTTTCAGACAGAAATAACACCTGAACCTCAACAATACAGTAATTAATGATAAACACTCACTCTTAAACTCCCTGTAAAAGAAAACAATTACACAATTAAAGAAAGGTCATCAACACAAGCATACAAAAAGGGAAGAGGGTCCAGAAAGGAAGAGGCAAACGGAAAGTAAGAATATCCTAACAATTACACATTAAATATCCCTAACAAATTACTCATTCACTTCTAGGGGTCTCCTCAGAGGACAATAAACTCTCCAGCTGGATGGCTTAATTCAGGCGGCAGAAAACACGGATCCAAAACAATGGTGGTGACTGGTTCAATAATGCAGAACGCCCAGGAGTACAGGTCGTGGGCCCGACACACAAATATAACAATCAAAATTTTTACCTTGGGGCAGAGAGGTCCCCTTGGCTTTTACTGAACCAAGGGCAGTTTAATATATATAGGATAACAATCCTTAATGCAGAGCGAGGATATCCTGGGAAAGATTAACAGCTTCACAATGCAGCTCTGTAATGGCGATGAATATAATAAATCCAGCAGCAATTATCGTACCCTTCAAGGTTGGAGGCTCAGAAACACACTGAGGAACCATCCTCAAAAAAAAAACCCTCCAAAACTCCGTTCACGCAGGAGCGCAGCCACGTAACCAACACCACTTGAAAATATAAAACAGCCGTTAGTCCATTATAAACACTAACATAACCACCAGTGAAAAGACAAACTATCAAAAAAAATAAACAATAAGTCTACAGTATATTAAACCTTATACATCTATAAAAACTTAAAATAATTTAGTAAAATAAAGCAATAATATTACAATATATATATATATATATATATATATATATATATATATATATATATATATATATATATATATATATATATATATATATATATATATATATATATATATATATATATATATATATATATATATATATATATATATATATATATATATATATATATATATATAAAATATTAACCTTTTTTTGGTTGAACAAAGATGAGTGTAATGGTTTTCTTATCTATTCACATAATTCAGGATAAAACAATAACGCTTGAAATACAAGGATGTAGTAGTAATCCGTATTTTCTTTTTCTCTTTTTCGCGATACAAAATCTTCAAAGAAGGGCATTTCTTTTGTACACAGTAAACTCGTAACACTTGTCTTAAATAGAAGTTTAAAGGCATTCTTGAATAAATAGACCTACTTTTTCACGTAACCAGTTTTCTGGGATAATAAGAGTTTGTTGAAAATGTAGTCGCACAATATATCTTTCTCACTCGTTCGCTGTTTATTCCTATCACCCTATTCAAAGAGTTTCAAAGCCTTTCTCTATAATATAGACGTAAAACTTTACCGTTTCGATCATGTAATTTATCTGTAATATAACGCTTACTGTTTGATATATTTTTTGCTTTTATACCGTTTATACCAATGTGTCTCTTAATTGATAAACATCCTACTACGCCACCATTCATTCCTGTCTAGGTGAAAAACAGACGGAAAGGCCACATCTGCTAGTTATATTTTCGAACTAACCATAACGAAAACACTAATCAAAAGCTCTGAGAGTAAAAGGCACCATAAAAGAAACAGTGAAAGCTGGGTGATGTTCAAAGTGTATTTTCCATTACAAAACTCCAAAGATTTACAGCCGAGCAGTAAGGATGCTTCGTCACAGATTAACAATATACAAACAAATAAATAAAAACAATTTAGAGATGAATATGTGCTGTCGTTGGTTGACTGTCAACGATAAAAAAAAAAATTGATTATACCTTGAGGCAATAGCTAAATTAAATAGATAGAAAATATACATAATATAATTTAAATGAAACAATACTATTTCAAAAAATGGATTTCATGAAATAGAATGCAATGAAAAAAATTTATTCCCTATTTTTTTTTCTTTTTTATCCCAGCCTGCAGCGTTACCTTTGCCAACCCTAAGTAACATATGCTACAAATAACATAAATGAAAGTACTAAAGATTCTGAGGAGTTCCATAAAAAAAAATAAACATAATAAATATCTTAGCAAAATGTTAATGACAATATATGATATGAATAATGTTTACATTACTTTAGTAAATAGAAGGGTATACATATTCTGGAAAATGTGAAGTATTTCTATTAGCTGTGTAATATATATGATTGCACAGAGAGAATTATGAGATATTATTAATATGCAGATGTATATATATATATATATATATATATATATATATATATATATATATATATATATATATATATATATATATATATATATTTTAGTGTGCTACTGTTATTAACACACATTGAGTATGTGTTGTTTGAGATGTTGAGTCTTGAAATATAGTCAAGCATGTTAACTTTAAAATGGTTTATCCTCTAAAAACAACAGTGTTAACATCTCCATCACAGGAGTATAGCTGGTTTGGTCGGATGACCAATTCAGGTGAAGTATAGATAAGAACTGCCTAAAATATCGATATCACAGATATCGTATTTTTAGTTATCTCAGCATTTAAACACAATATGTAAACTTTACATTAGTCTAGAAAGACACCTGCATCCGGTGGCGACACAATCTTTCACACGGTATGCATTTGTGTTTATGCTTCATAAAAATGTTACATTGCTGAGAGATGCAAAATGCATCCTGTTATGATTTTGTCTGACTACAGCAAATCTCATGCTAGCTTCTTCTTCCACAATGACATAATACGTCATGTGTTTTAAACATGTAATAACTAACTATTACATCAGCTCGGCCAGCTATCTCGATTTATTTTTTTTTTAAGTTTAACAACACGCCAAAATGTGTTTACTAGGAGTGTGACTGGATATATGTATCATTCTTTGTTTAACTTTAGCCATAAGCAAATGAGGACGAATGTTCAAATAGGCATATTATAAAAAAATAATAACAATAATGCACATGAAAAGACATTACCAAAGCAAAGAAAAAAATGCATGATAAATACAGATCATATATGGTACATAGCTAACAAATGATTATATGGTACCCAAAAAATTACTGATATACATATGATTCGGTAACTTGTTAAAGAATAATTGTTACCTTTGTCAGAAACATAGATTAACAAAATACGGTAATTAATAAATAAATTTGTTACCTTGATAAAGATTCAATTTTAGTGCACAAACACGAATTCCTGGTACGTACACGTACCTCGGTTTTGCACATACACACATATATATATATATATATATATATATATATATATATATATATATATATATATATATATATATATATATATATATATATATATATATATATATATATATATATATATATATATATATATATATATATATATATATATATATATATATATATATATATATATATATATATATATATATATATATATTGGGCTTATATATTTTATTAGATGCTCATAGATTCTGTTTTTTTTATTTTTTTTTCTCTTTTCTTTTAACATTCCGGCTTATATATTTTATTAGATGCCGAGAGAAAAAAATGATTTATTTTTTAAATATTTTTTAAATGTATTTTTAAAAATGCAAATGTTATCTATAGTCTCTTCAATTACATATTACTAGCGTACTAACTGCTTTTCTTACACACGGTATTCCAAGACAATTTTACTCCTTTTAGTGAATGAAGTGGCCACTTTCAAACGGCTTTAAATTGAATTAAATAAGGAGTTCTGTCTGGACATGGCAAAACGTTCTGTTTTAGCTGCAAACTGTTCCTTAAACCTACGCCAAACAAGGATGTTAACGGCGATAAATATCATCACCGTCACAACTGTTCCTGCTAGTAGTATGGGGTGAAGAAATTCTTTATAGGTCGGTGACAGGTGGTCCATCTCGGTCAATTTCATCAACTGCTTGGCTACCTGTTTGTTGTATGGGTGAGGTACTGATGGCATTGTAGTCGTCCACGTGAAGTTCGCGAAGTAGGCTCGTTCTCTGATGATGGTCTTGATCCCGGTCACCATGGAATTAGGGGAAGTCCCGATACAACCATCTGCTGCAACGAAGATTTTGGAATAGGACGTGGATCCGTCCTGGCATGATATATTGAAGCCGTCCTTGTCGTATCGTATCCACGAGCCGTTGTTCAGTCTGCAATTGAACTCATTATTGTCAAAGGGATAAAGCTTATCCAGACAATTTTCACTTGTATGGGAGAGAGCACAGTCTAGCACTATACCTAACTCGCATGAATCCATTAAGTTTTTATGGAATTCAAATGAGTCAGCTGTACATATTTTTCTATCCATTGCGTCTGAACAGTGAGTTAATTGATTTAAGTCTTTAATGACGGTATATGTTTCCTTGTCTGGGGAAATCAATACGTGTCCTGTCAAACTGGATATTACTGGATTTGAGTGATTCGTCATGAAAGTCGGAAATGGTGATATCCTGTAAGATTCCCAGGCATCAGAAGAATCAAAGGGAATTGTAATCATAATCTTGTTATTTTCAACGCTTACTGTAATTAGGCTGTAATAAAATTCTAACCTACGTGCGTCTAACAAAGGAACATAGCCTAGTTTCTCCCGTCCGTTCTCCAAAACTAACTTTAAGTATTTTATAGGCAACAAATGGGGCGACAGTACACCTTTAGTTGCTAACGTGATAGCTTCGACATAATCTTTTGATTTCTCAATGAAATGTGCAATTCTGTTATGTATGTGATCTATTTTTGAATCATAATACGTTAATGTTGCCAACAAATACTGTACTTCCATAATCTGAATGATATTACTTGAATGTTCATTTACTAAATCAATAACTTGATTGATTGAAGCTAACTGATTCCTAAATTCTGACATAATCAATTCATCTTCATGAGTCAAGAACTCAATTTTCTTATTTTGATTACTAATCTTAAGACGATTGGAAATTCCTAAACCTAAACTTGCAATAGACCCAAAGATGTTTAATGCAGCATAAATAAACGGATTTCGTCTTTCTTTATGTTCGTGTCCTACAGTCCACATCAAAAGGTCACAAGCCAAAGATTCTGTCTCGTAAGTCTTATTTTGCAAGTCATCAGATAGCATCTCTGCAACTTTTAATGTCGATCCAAGGGAACTCTCTGTAGTCAAATGAAAATGTCTTCTATGCAACTCATCCAATGAGAAAGAAAACCTTGAAATGGCGGTTTTTAAGCTAGTGACATCATTCTCTGGAAGAAAAATTGCTTGCATATTCACTTTTACAACTACGTTGCTTGATGTAATAAAAACGTCTTCTTGTCTTTCAACTATAGTGCCATATTTAAAATCTATACTTTTAGTTTTAGAGCTCATCCCACTTGAGAAAAATGTCTGAGCGAACAATATCACTCCCAACAACAAAAAATTCCTCTTAGAAACCTGTAACGAGAAAAATATATGTAATTACTCCTGTATTAAAAAGAAAACTTTTAACATACAAATAAAAATCTTTCCCTCACTTTCCCTCTCTTTTTTTTATTTCTTATGTGAGCCAATGGTACTATTCTCTCATCCGTGGGTTGGGATACGTTTTGAACTCTAAACCTATTGGCTGTTAATGTTTCCAAAATGTTAAATGGGCCTTCAAACTTAGGTGTTAGTTTATAATTCAGTCCTTTACGTACATTTACTTGTATGTATACATTATCACCCACGGTATATGTTTGAGTTGGCTTTGCTATTTTATCATGATTCCTTTTCATTATGATTTGTGATTTTTCTAAATTCTTTCGAAGGATATCATATCGACTTTTGCTTGCATTTATACATTCTTTTAAAGGATTTGATAGATAAGTTGCAGGCGTTAATACATGGAAAGGCGTTCTAACTGGGGTACCATACAATGCTTCATGCGGTGTCATTTTAATTGATATATGATATGAATGATTTAGAGTACTCAGTACCGCAGGTATTGCAATATCCCAGTTGGGGTCTGATCCCCCTAGTGTTACTCTTAATATATTTAAAACCTTCCTATTTGATCTTCGCACTAGCCCATACGACTCTGGGTGATATATCATGGTATTTATTTTCTTTATGCTAAGGAATTCACACAATGAGGTAAGAAAGTGATTATTAAATTCTCCACCCGAGTCTGATATTATCATGTGTGGAATTCCATGTTTACAAATGTAACACTCGTAAAACTTCCTAGCGCATTCAATCGCAGTTTTAGTATTAAGAGCTATTAGCTCTGTATATCGAGTTAAAGCATCTACAATTACTAAGAGGTGCTTATTTCCTCTGTCCGACTCGTAAAATCCTGTTAACAAATCTAAATGTATTCTTTCAAAGGTTTGATTGGGCACGGGATAAGCCCCTAGGCTGACAGGTGTTTTCGTATGCCCTTTGTTTTCCTGACATGTGCGACAATTAGCTATATGTTTTTTTATATCTGTAAGCATTGTATGCCAATAAAACAATGATTTGGCTTTCTGTGACATTAATGAGAACCCCGGGTGTCCATGTAATGGATTTGCATGCAACCAATTCAGGACAGTGGAAATAAGTGAGATTGGTACCACTACCTGGCCGTTAGTTACATGTGGTGTATTGCGGGTTTTCCTGGTCACGGTGCTACACAAAATATTATCTTTGATCATATAATTCTGCATTTATACTTTATATATCCCTTTTCCTTATGATTGCCTTTCAAAGCATTTATAATTGTTTCTATTTTCTGATCTTTTGTTTGCTCAGTCTGTAATAATTCAGCGCTCCAGCTCTAATCTTCTTGTTCAGATATCGTTTTAACAATAGGCATGGATGTTGATATATCTATTAACTCAGCTAAAGGCTCTGTACAAGATGACATGGGGATGCGTGATAATGCATCCGCAATGATATTTGCTTTCCCAGGTAAATACCCAATTCTCGCGCCAAAATCTTGAATGATCAAATGCCACCGAGTTCGTTTGGGGCTGTGGTTGAAGCCTTTAAAGAACTCGGTTAGTGGTTTATGGTCAGTAAGAACCTTAACGGGATAACCGTATATTATGAACTCAAAATGTACTAGTGAATTAACAATAGCTAGCCCTTCCTTGTCTATTACTGCATACTTACTTTCGGAAGTTCTCAGTTTTCGAGAATAAAAAGCTATCGGGAAAAAGTGTTTATCATATTGCTGAAGCAATACCCCTCCTACTCCTAAGTCTGAGGCGTCTGTTGCAATGAAGAATTCCTTACCGAAGTCAGGAAATTTTAAGATAGGAGAACTACACAGTTCCTCTTTCAAGGTATTAAACGCCTGTTGATGATGCTCAGACCATATGAAATCTACGCCCTTCTTCATAAGATCAGTTAAAGGAGTGGCTATTATTGAATAGTTGCATATAAAACGCCTGTAATATCTACTACAACCCAGAAATTGCTGTATTCTCTTGACATAAGTAGGTATGGGAAAATTACGTATAGCCGACACCTTATCATGGACTACTTTAAGACCTTGGCTTGACACCATTAAACCCAAATATATTAATTCTGTTTTGAAAAATTCACACTTACTAATCTTTCCCCTTAAGTTATGTTGTCTTAATCTCTGTAGTACTAGTTCTAACTTACGTAGATGTTCTTCTAAGGTGTTGGAAAAGATTACAAGATCGTCCATATAGGCATGCAATATATCCCCTAACAAGTCTCCAAACACTATGTTAATCATTCTTGTAAATGTTATGGGAGCACAACGTGTTTAAACCAAAAGGCATCCGTAAAAATTCATAATGTCCCCTGGCTGTTCTGAAGGCTGTGTATGGGATACTATCTTCTTCTAATGATATCTGGTGAAAGCCTTTAAGTAAGTCCAAACTGTTAAAAGATTTATTCTAACCTAACAAAGACAAAATATCGTCAGTACATGGCACTGGGAATCGATCAGGGATACTCTACTCGTTTAGACGACGGAAGTCTACGCAGATATGCCATGTTCGATCTTTTTTCGGTACAACTATTAATGGAAAATTATAAGGGCTGTTTGATTTCCTAATGACTCCTTCTTCTAGCATTTTACCTACTTCATCATTTATTTCATTCTGGAATTTCATAGGGAGTCTGTACGAAGGTACATAGATAATTTTATGCTTGTCCTTTAACCTTATTTGATGCTCGATCACATCTGTCTTTCCTAAGGATCCATCCGTAGTGGAAAAAACATCATGATATTTAGTTAAAAGTCCAAAAATTTTCTGCTGAATTTCTTCGTCTTGAATGTCTTTATTGATTTTATTTTTAATAGATTGCAAAATGGATTCATCCGCAACTGATTGAGCGTGATTGATTTCAGCAACGGTAAGAATACGATGTTTATAAAATTCTACATCCAAGATATGTTGATTTTTGTGAATTACTAAAGTGTTATTAAAATGATTACAGACTTCAATATTACATTGTTGATGTGAGCCTACTGTATAATAGATTGTGTGACAGACAATCCGTTAGTTTTCAAAGTGTCTGAAAGGATTAATATTTCAGATCCCGGTAATGTTTTCTTTATTTACACTATTGAATTCGAAGGTACGTTTGGCTCGATAGATTGCGTGCAAGATGATATTACGGGTGAACGAGAATTCTGCTGGGTCGCGTATATTATTTCTTTATTAGTGAGACAAGTTATTGGTTCTTCAACGTACGTTACGGTTATATTTGTCGTCTCCTTTTTATCCAAAACTGATTTTAAGGTATTAGAAGACTTATAGAATTTTCCTTTGATATACACGCCGTGCTTGGCAGGGGCTAAGATAATGTTTTGATTTCCCATAGATGGGTATCCTATAATTACAGCTGGATACATATCAATGTTTTGTACAACAACAAATGTATCGGCAAACGTGCGTTTACCGACTTTGAATTGAACATGAGTTATGCCTATGACATTTAATTCATTATTTCCTATACCCGAGAGTCTCACTCCGGATTTTTCTATCGGAAAGTTCGAAAACAACAAATGATGTGTCCTCAAATCCATGATATTACGTGAACTACCAGAGTAAAAAAAATAACGTAAAGGATTTGTGTTCTAAATTTACAGCGTATAATGTTGGTCGTATCTCAATTTGGCTTATTATTGTATGAATTCGTTGCAAATCTATGGGAGCATGCACTGTTTTACTTAATTCGGCCGTGTGTTTCATAGGAAAATCTATGGCCTCACAATGATCTGATAAAACATAAAATTGATTATTCAATACTATTGATGTTGACATGAATGACCTTGACCCAACATCACTCTCTTCCCCACTGGAGTTAATTATGTGGTATTTGCTTTGCTCTGCACATTCTGAAAATTAGTCTGACCTTGCGAGGTCTGGTTTGACGACCCAGGCTCAGCATTATTCGAAGAAGTGTTTGTTTGTTTCGGATTCTGACCTACATTGACGTTTGGCTGTTTCTTCTTGTTGTGAAAATGAGGATTTTTCTTTTCATTTCCATATGGAACTAACTGTGGAATTGACTGTGTATTTCTAGGATTCTGTTGTGTCTTACGCGAGTTGCACTGACTATATAAATGGGTCGAACTATTATGTATCGAACAGAATTTTGTTCTGCAGTCCGCGATCAAGTGACCTTGACGTTTGCAATTATAACTCGTCATTCCCGCAACTTGACTATTATTAACTACATTTACTTGTTGTTGCTTTGTTTCATTCTTTGCAAAAACTTGAGTTAACACGGGATCAAGGTCAGGACACTTTGACATGTGTTTTTTTATCTGTTTATATACATCCAATTCCGTACTTGCAGGCGTTAACTTTTTATCAAAACACCGCACTAAAGCTTCAGGCAACATAAGTGTCATGCAAGTTAAATACATTAATCATAAAAAATCTTTCACGGAGATGTTATCTCTAGTAACCCAAGTGGAATTACCTAAAAAATCTTGACATTCATTAAGCCTATCAGCTATGAGAGCTGCTATGTTAATAACATTAAGCCGATTCATAGTGGCTTGATTAAGTGTATTTCTTAACGTTAATACTACATCCAAGGCTTCTTCACCCCCATAGACCGCGCGTAACCTAACTTTGAAATCATCCCAGGTAACTGCTTCTTGAAATGAAACACCTCTTAAATACACACTCGCATCCCCCTTTGAAAAATCTATAAAACTTTTAGCTTCTTGTAATTGTACAAAAGGTTCTACGATTTGTTTGGCATTTAAATGGGCATCGACGGATGAAATCCATGACTCCACATTTTGAGGCAAGAACCCATTAACCCGACCCTGAAAAGGAAGGATTGCAGACCTGGCATTTACAAGCGTCACAATCGGGAGAGGATTAATCTGTCCTATGCCACTAGGTCCAGGGATGGGCCTAACAGGGGGCGTCATGACTACTGTATTTCTTTTCCTATCTTTTCGACCCCTTGCAATTCTATCAAAATA
>NC_090730.1:170000-175000 GCF_036898095.1 Palaemon carinicauda | reverse complement strand
AGAGAAATATTTCGAACAAAAAAATATATATTTACTTTAGTAAATAACGTGATTTAACCGAATTTGCCCTTTATTTCAACCGCAAACATACAGAATAACCAGTTCGATTAATTCGTTCACCATCAAACACTCACAAAAAAATTGGTAATTGAAATGAAGTTAAGTCAAATTCGTTGAAACCACATCAATTATTACAGGAAAACATATGTTTATTGTTCAGAATGATTTACCCCAAATCTAATGATTGTTGTCTTGCCATGCGCTCACTTTACTGGCGAAAAAATAAAAACATCAAGCTATATATCTACTCGAGGCTCTAGAGCCTTGAAATATGCGGCCGCAAGACTATATAATAAGCTCCCACGAAACATTCGAATGATTGAAGGCATTAGGTCTTTTAAGAGGAAACTGAAGACTTACTTATTTCAACAGTCTTACAGCAGTGACAATTTAACAGTTAATGATCAATACGCAATATGAAACGTTACATACTCAGAACGAATAAGGTAAAACGATAGCGGAGGTCCTGTAGAGAGTGGGGTTCTTCTGCTGTATGGGACCGGAAAAACAGCAATTAAAGTAAAATTGAAGTAAGTATGTTCTGGCAAGCAGTTATGTTTAGCTGTGCTTGCTAACAGCAATGTTTTACCTTAATAAATTTAATGGGTTTTGTTTCTCCGTGGGCTCGCTTCGCTCGTCGAAAGATAAAAAACCACCTCGTATGTACTGTAAATCGTTAATGTTGAGCTGAGCATGCTAACATCAATATAACATAAACTGCATTTACCATCCACATCAGCAAACTCAAAGTACATATATGGAGTTACGTTATGACCGGGCCGTCGAAGGCTGGGGATCGTCGTGGTAATTTACATGATACTTCCCCACGGCTTCTAGGTAGAGTTAACTACAACCAGTACATGTTTCTACAGGAAGATCCATAATAGTACACGTGAACAGTAGAACACTGACAAAGGCTTAACACGGAAAAAGGCTTAATAAGCGACTGATTCGTGTACTTGAAACGACAAGTAAAGGGGTTAGGGAAATATTAAACCCCCAGTGGCAACTTTCTATACATACGTATGGGTACGTGATTGGTTCAT
Source organism: Palaemon carinicauda (assembly GCF_036898095.1). Lineage (NCBI taxonomy): Eukaryota > Metazoa > Arthropoda > Malacostraca > Decapoda > Palaemonidae > Palaemon > Palaemon carinicauda. The sequence goes on along the minus strand of NC_090730.1, from coordinate 173,894 downwards.
GGGAACAGCACAGAGTCTATAAAGTAAACTTGAATGAACTTGCAATGGAAACTTGTTTAGAGAAAGTATTTACGTGAAATAAATTATTGTTATTATTATTATTATTATTATTATTATTATTATTATTATTATTACTTGCTAAGCTAAAACCCTAGTATAAGCCCAGGGGCCCCAACAGGGAAAATAGACCAGTGAGGAGAGGAAAAGGGGAAAAATAAAATATTTTAAGAGGAGTAACATCATTAGAATAAATATCTCCTATATAAACTGTATGAACTTTAACAATACAAGAGGAATAAAAATTAGATAGAATAGCATGCCCGAATGTACCCTCAAGCAAAAGAACTCTAACGCAAGACCGTGGAAGATCATGGTACAGAACATTTTATTTTTTTCATTTTGGGGTTGTCCTCCTAGAAGAGCTGCTTACCAGTCTCTTCTACCCTTAGCAAGAGGAAATAGGTCACTGAAAAATTACAGTACATTAGCCCCTTGGGTGAAGAAGAATGGTTTGGTAACCTCAGTGTTGTTAGGAGAATGAGGGCAGGAGAATATGTAAAGAATATGCCAGAATATTCGGTGTATGTGTAAGCAAAGGGATAATGAACCATAACCAGAGAGAAGGATCTAATGTAGTACTCTATGGCCAGTCAAAAGGTGCCATAACTCTCTAGTGGTAGTATATCAACGGGTGGCTGGTGCCCTGGCCAACTTACTACCTATGACGAAAAAAAGTAACATAAAATGAAGGGAATAATAGATATTATTTTATAGAAATAAATTGAAATGTTATAATAAGGGAGAAAACGTTTGGATGTGGTATGGAAACAAACACACATATACAGTTGGGTATTGCATCAACGATATAAAGGCATCAAGGAATATGTAATTACATATTAAGGGGTTAAGTCTCGTAGTATTCTAGAATGATTTGAGTAATAATTGATATGTCCACTTGTGTATTGCATAAACATATGGTATTACAAAAATGGTTTGGGTAAAAGGTAATATATCCATAAAGGTATTGCACAAAAGAATGGGTACATACTGTATTAGAAGGGTCAGATCAAGTAGAATACTTGAATGTCGTGGGTAAAAATGAGGAGGGTTTATATGAAATCCAATATTCCTATCAGTCAAAATAAAAGGGGCGGAGTTTATGCGCAGAAGCTCCAAAACTGGTATGTACATGCGAACGAACCGGAGCGAATACAAACCACCCATAAAATGTTAACAAACAAATGAAAAATATACCAGTACTACAGGATATAGATAAATTGTGCAGTTTTCATTGGATTTATAATACGTCCAAGAAAATAATATATGTGTTTTCCAAACCCATAACCCCGGGTTCCCACTGGGGGATCCATAAGCTGAAAAATAATTATGAAAGCACGTAGCTTGCTACCAAGATTAATAAATTATACATATCATACAAACATCAATTTTATTTACATAAAAAACCTTAAATCATAACAATAAATGAATGAATATCAACTAAGTACCAAACATTATTAAAGTTAGCATGATATATGATTTGAAATTTTCGATTCCTAAGGGCATTTTCCTGGTTTGAATCAGCTTTACCTCCTTGCCAATACTTAAATAGTTATAAAATATACCCCAAGAAAGAGCAACTGCAATGACTGAAGAAAAGACTAGAAAAATACTTTCAGACACACAAATTTAAGATTTGATATATATATATATATATATATATATATATATATATATATATATATATATATATATATATATATATATATATATATATATGTATATATATATATATATATATATATATATATATATATATATATATATATATATATATATATATATATATATATATAGTTCATTAAGTATTTATTTGCGATAGAAACAAGTATAATTTTCGAAGGAAACGGGCATTTTTGAATTGTAAATAGTTGTTTTAAAGTAGGAAAGTTTTCCCAGTCCGTAACCATAATAAAACCGTGTTTTTTTTTTTACATATTGAATGTCAATGTAATAAAATTATTGTAATAATTTTTAACTGGAAGACATTATTGTATTCTAGAACAAGAACTTTTGGATATTTCTCATAAATTATTCTACAAAACCAGCTGCCTGACGTGTATATTGTGTGATAATCCCGCATGAATATTCGTGAGACTATCAGAAAACCTTTGACGTATATACAAGAAAACAACATTGGGGTCATTGGGGCAGAACTGATCCGTTTTCTCAGAGAGAATATTGCTCTTGTGGAGACATTTCTTAGACACCAGCGTTTATTCCATTATTTACTGGTGATAAACTAAACAGCAAGATCAAATATCATCAGAAGCTTTTTTTTTTCTTTCTTTTTTTTTCTTATGATCTTTGATGTCTGACACTGCAACCCAGAAAATCTTCAAAATTCGGAGCTGAGTTTCGTTGTCATCTGTCTTTCACTCTCCATAGAGACATAATATAAAGCAAAGGCCAACATCACCATAAAATTTGAGAAAAAAAAATATTATCAATTTCGTTAGGTGTAAGTATTTTTTGAATCTTGTAAATTATTGTGATTACTTTTGATAAATCTTAAACATAGTTATAATGATTGTGTGCGGGGTATTATTTTCTTTCACTGTCACTGTTTCGATTTTTTTGCTTAATACTTTTTAAGGGAATGGGACATCAAAATAAATATTAAATAAATATATGTTGTCTAATGGCTGATCCTAACAAAATTCCAAATAATTTTACACTGTTTATCATTTTCCTTACTCTAATAAGTATCTTTGGGTCTATTTTTCAAAACTATTTTTCAATATATGTTCATCAACTGGTTTTATTGTAGACGGCAAGACTTCTGGGAAATACGCACACACATATCTTTCAGCTATTATTGTTTCATATAATCATTTGCATAGAAATGATTATTCTCAGTACTTGACATTTTTTTTTTAAAAATTAGAAATAGTTATTTCTCATTATTTTGTTTGTACGGGATATAAAGCCTTCAATATTACTTGTTTCATAATATAGGATTTTCAGATGAAGAAATTTTCTTTTATAAGGCAAAATGATATATAACTGTTGGGTAGCATAGCATATGTAATCTATGGAAGTTTTATTGATGTATAAGTCTGAAACAGTAGACTGTGAAGGTTTTAGTTATGAGAGAGAGAGAGAGAGAGAGAGAGAGAGAGAGAGAGAGAGAGAGAGAGAGAGAGAGAGATGGTTGAATATGCTTGTGTCCAAGTTCTATGCAAATAATCGTCTCCTGATACCGATGGCAATTTAGCATTATTTGAATGAATAAATACCAACCATTAAGAAAAAAAAAATGTGCAATAACGAAACAATGAAATCATGTTGTGGTGGTAAGTTGTATGGGAAAGAAAAGTGCTTCTATAATCCTCCCATTTATTTCTATTTGCCTTCTAATAAATTGGTCTCTATTTTAATGTTAGCCTTTTAGGGAATTTCTTTTGGATCATATTATTAAACATATTGTTTTTACTTATTTTCGTACCCTTTATATCCGTAACTGTATTTTTATAACTAGTTAAATCCTTGCATTATATAAGCGCACCTAAAATGGGACTTTGAAGAAAAATCTCTTTACTTATCAGGAAATCTTATAGATAGTTGTTTTATTGCATATCTTGGTTGCTTATGCTTGTCATGAGATGGTAAATAATCTATGAATGAATCAGGGCAGGAAAAGTAGCTTCAATGCATTACAGAGTAGGAAGATGTAATGGGAAGGAGGAAAGTTATCAGTATTGAAATTTTCATGAAGAAAACTCTTTTGCTATTTCAAATAAGCGTAATAAATTCCAGCTAATTACAGTAGCTACGGGGAAGTACACAAGCGCTCCTCTGAAATAATTTCCCAGACGTAATATAACCTCTAGAAAG